>NW_007251301.1:81282-97571 GCF_000164805.1 Carlito syrichta
ACGCCACCACATCTTCCAAGGGACTCCCCAAAACTTGCAGGGGCTGGCCCCCCGCACCTTAGCATATCAATATCAGGAAAACTGACATTTTGATTCAGTAAAAGACTAAGCATTTTGGGTATACTTTCCCTTTGATCTGTGATTAAAGAAAAGCAAAAGTAAACGAAGCTTTTTGTTTCAAAATAAAGTATTGTTTTAGAAAGAACTGGTTGTCATGAAGTAACTGTAATTATATTCACTTTAAAAAGAAATTATGACCTGTTATTAAAAGTAAATGTAAGTATATTAAGTATGAGTAGAGGTTTTTGGTGTGATGACATTTCTGTAGCTTTTATTTGTAACAAAGACATACTCCCTCAGTATGGATTTAGATTGCTCTATACTTGTGTGTTATCACTGGCTTTTAGAAGGAATAAGAGCATGTGTGTGTATGTGTGTGTGTGTGTGTGATCTTTTAAGAGGTTGCTCACTGGAAGTCAGAAGGAAACTCTTAACATGGCTTCTCTTGCTAAATAAGGAAATGTGAACAGGAGGCTTTTGGCCAGTCTTATTAAAGAGGCTATCCTCTTTTAGCTATAACTGAGAAATAGAGGAAAAAATTTATAACCAAATTTAGTTTCAGAAACAACGTATGAAATGTGGAGGATATTTTGATATGGCACCCAGATATCCTTTTAATGAAGAATTTATTGCTCCAGCGGCAGTTGGGGTTTAGGGTGCATAATATTTGGCAGTCTGTTCATTGCTTCATCCAAAGTCACATCCTTGGAATCTTTCTGCAAAGCTGGTGCTATTCTTAGTGTTCTTCCTCTTGTAATACCCTGATTCACTTCAGGGTTGCCTCTATTTTAAGATTTGGTTTGTTGTCAATTGTGGTCAAGAATCTTTTATAAACACAGAGCATAGGATGATATTCAAAGTTCTTTGTTAAGAAATTAAATGATATTTGCCTTTCAGATATGGTCTTCAATATGTTTACACTTGAGGTGAAAGTTAAAGGTTATATTTATCATTTTATGATTGGCTGAGACTATTGTTGGACCTGCATTCAGACTGACTGTACTCTGACCCATCTAGTTTTCTTTTCTTCCCATTTGCATATGTTGAACCCCCGGGCACACATTAATAAATATTCTCCATGTAACTCATTGTCTTCTTCCCAGATAAAGTTAAACTGGAACAGGGAAACTGACTTTGAGACTTCCAGAGCCTACCCTTAAAGGGTATTAATAATCATAGTGTGACTCCCGTCTTCTGTGCTTTTTTATATAAGGGTAAATTTGCATCTTCTATAAGTACAAGTCAGAACTCACATCCTTTGCAGCTAGTATGGAGAAATGTGACCCGTACTCTATCGATCATACTTACTCACAAGAGATTTCTATTCTGAAGTGAGTAACTTGAGGAAATAGTCTATATGCAGATGTCCCATTTTGCTGGGGCTTTTATGGCAGTGATGGTTTCAAAATCAAGTCCCTGACACTAAACTGATAAACCTGTGCTGGAGGCAATAGTGTTTAAAATGTATCTGAGATGTTGGCATTTATTTTCCCTGGCATCAGCAGTGGTGGTCTCATCATCAGGCCCAGGTTCTGTAGTACAGTGTTGAGTATTATTCCTGAAATATTAGTCTGTCTCTTTGGCACTGTGTTATTTCCAACTCCCAGCAGATATTAATCTTTGGGATTTGGGAGCAATACATTGAAATTCCAAGGAATTATTGGAAATTTCTCAAGTCATAAGTAATTCTTAAAATACTTCCAACAATAATAACAACTGGAACAACACACCTGGCATTTTACTGTCTTTTATTCACTGTGGTAGAGACGTCTATGATAGCCCCCAAGATTCCTGTTTCCTGATGTACATGTCCTGCATAATCTTCTCCCCGTGAGTGTGAGTAGGACTTCTGAACATAGTTGGGTACCACGCCCGTAATTATTTTACATTACGTAGCAGAAGGGATTTTTCAGATGTAGTTATGGTCCTTAATCAGTTGCCTTTGAGTTATTGAAAATGGAGAGTATTCTATTCTAAGTGGACCTAGTCCAATTAAGTGAGCCTTTTTTAAAAAAGGAAAGAAGAGAGATTAAAGGTGTGAGAGAGTTTTTTTTTTTACTGTCATTGAGGAAATAAGCTGTTAGGTTGTGTGAGGGCCTAGAAGCTGAGCATAACTCTGGCTGAGAGCCCTCAAGAAAATGGGAACTTAAGTTTTACAGCTGCAAGGCACAGAATTATTCCAACAATTTAAATGAATTTGGAAGAGGAACCCAAGCTCCAGTTGAGAACACAATATAGTCTTGTAAGACCACCTACTTTATACCTGGATTTGTGATCTACTAAAATTGTGTGATAATATATTTGTATATCTTAAGTCACTAAGTTTCTTATAATTTATTATGTGACATGATATAATCATCATTATGAATATTTAAAAAGTGGTTTAATCTTGAAAAATGTTAATTTTAGTAGATTTTACAAAGAACTGTAGCCTGCAGTGAATATTCAAACCCTGGAAAATGCTCAGATGATATAAGCATTTTGATTTCCTAGCAGATTAGCATACTACAGAAATTACATGTCAAATTTGCTGATTTGAAGATTTATTTTGCTTTCAAAATTTATTTGTTAGAACTTTGTTATCAGGATTTGAATAAATTATACTATGAATATAAACTTACTGTTATTTAATTTGGATGCAAGAGCAGCTCACTGTTAGCAGCAGACCCATAAGCACAAACTTAAACATGGCAACAATTACCTCTTGTGGCAGTTTCCCTTTTTGCTTCTGACTTGATGTCAGTAGACTCTTAATTTTTAAAATTTTTTAAATTAAAATTTTTTTTGTTGTTGTTGTCAGAGTCTTGCTCTCGCCCAGGTTGGAGTGCAGTCACGCAGCCTTGACCTGCTGGGCTCAGGTGATCCTTCGCCTCAGCCTTCCAAGTAACTGAATCTACAGGGACACCATGCCTGGCTAATTATTTGACTTATTGTAGAGACAACGTCTCGCCAAGTTACCCAGGCTGGTCTCGAACTCCTGGGCTCAGGCAATCCTCTTGCCTCTGCCTCCCAAAGTTCTTGGATTGTAGACATGAGCCACCACGCCCAAGCAGTAGATTCTTTCAAACCACTGTTGATTGTTGTACTTTAACTTGCAACTGAGGGTTTTAATCCTTTTTGGTTTTTTAGATTTCTCAGTTAATTTTTCTTGAGAGTTGTGATTTGAAACACAAATTTTATAAGACTGCTGGGAAGGAATTCCTTCATGGGAATGCTCCTATACTATCATTTAATAAATTTATTTTCTGCTTTAACCACCCAGAATATATACTGTTGTTTATAACTAAGAGCCCTGACTGATACACATGGCATGTGACAAAGCCCTCCTTGCCTTGGTTTCTGTTTCGTTTATGTTCCACCAGTCCCTGCCTGCCTTTCTATGTACAATCCTGTCATGCTGAGTTATTTTTATTTGCCTGCCTTCATCATGTCATTTCTTATTTTATACCGTTGGTGCTATTGTTACTTTTTCCTAGAATGTTCTTTCTCACTTTACTTGCTTCTTAAATTCTCAGGCATATTTTAAGAATCAGTTCAGGTACCACCTTTCTTGGAAATTATTTCTTCATGTTGCTTTACTTGCTACTTACTCGTATATTTCCAGAGCATACTAAGCCATCACTTCTCTCACAGCATTTACCATTTTTTAAACTGAAATTATCTGATTACAGGAATATTTTTCTCACTAAGATTTTTTTGAAGGTAAGGCATTTTGTTCATAGAGATTCATGCTATGAGCTTCATAGAGTAGGTGTGCAGTACATTTCATGTAGACAGAACTGATTAAAAAAATAAAACACCCATTAGAAAAAAATGAGTCAGAGTACATGGCTCACATAAAAGAAAATACAATTCTTTAAAATACACAAAAAGTTAAATAAACCTACAAATTAAAAATGCCATTTAAAATAATAATTAGATATCATTTTTGTCTTTTTAAAAAGAAAATTCTAAAGTATTGATTAGAATAAAAGTCTAAACTATTGACAATATCCAATGTTGATAAGAGCAAAATAAAATTAACAGCATTGTTCTGCTGGTGGAAGCATAAATAATATTACTCTTCTAGATCCATGAAAATCTTCGTTTATTTTGACCAACTTATTTCACTTTTAGAATTTTATTCCAACAAAATAATTTTATTTATTTATTTATTTTATTCATTAAGTAAATTAAAATAAAGTAGTTAAATAATTTTATTTATTTGTTTATTTAAATTTACTTTTAAAAGAATACATTTTAAAAATAAAGAAGAGAAAAAGAGGAGAAAAATCATTCTGAGATATCCAACCTTAAGGGGCCTCAGTTTATACTTGCAGGAGAGGGGCAAATGATTTTAGCCGAAGTTGTCATGTTATTTTATAATTAAGATTAGATTCCTTTCTCAACTGTGATTATCACTGTTATTCAATTATAAATTATTTTTGACTTTGTTCTTTACACCTTTTTATATCGCTTGAAGAAATCTTTTCTTTCCTTGCCTTGCCTTCTTCTCTTTCTCTTCCTATCTCTTTTCCTCCTTCCTTCTCTTCTTTCCTTTGGCTCTTTGGTTTTTTAAAAAATGCATATTGCAACTGGGCTCCGTGGCTCAGCCTGTAATCCTGCGCCTTGGGAGGCTGAGGTGAGTGAATTGCCTGGGCCTGCGGGTTTGAGACCCGCCTCGGCAATTTGGTGAGACCTCATCTCTACAATAAATCCAAAAATCAGCCAGGCGTGCTAACGCACGCCTGTGATTCCAGCTACTTGGAAGGCTGAGGCGGAAGGATCCCGGAGCCCAGCAGGTCAAGGTTGCGGTGGCCGGGAGTGGCCACTTGCACTCCAGTCTGGGCGACTGAGTGAGACTCCAACTCAAAAAAAAAAAAAAAAAGTGCATGTTGCTATTAGAATAAATAAAATACTTGATTTATGATGGGGCTACATCCCAATAAACTCATTGTAAGTTGAAAATGCATTTAATAAACCTAACTTACTGATTTTCATAGCCAAGCCTATCCTACCTTAAACATTCTGAGCACACTTATATAGCCTACAGTGGGGCAAAGTCATCTAACACAAAACCTTTTTATAAGTAAGTGTTGAATATCGCATTTAATACTCTACTGAGAGTGAAAAACAATGGTTGCATGAGTACTTGAAGTGCAATTTCTACTGAATGTTTTCTGTTTTAGCATCATTGTAAAAGTTGAAAAACTGTAAGTTGAACCATCATAAGTAGGAGACTGTAAATATATGTTTATTCAAAGAGTCAACTTTTACTATAAACTAAACCTATACAGTGAATGGATTATTTATTTGTACCATTAGGTAATCAGTAGTGTGTATATATAAGAGTAAGAGAGAACAAGAGAGTAAACAAGAGAGTAAGAAAAAAAGGAAAGGAAGTGAGAGAGAGAGAGAGAGAGAGAGAGAGAGAGAGAGAGAGAGCGCACAAGAGAGTGCGCTGGGAAAATTTTGATGCCAGTATAGGAACTCCCTTCTGATTTTGTGTATAAAATAGAGTAATAGGCATGCTGTAATTAGGTCTTCAGGGTTTTATTTCTGAAGTTTCATAAGTTTTATACACATTTAATCTCTGAGTCAATTTAAAGTTGTGCACAGAGCCTTAGAGGAGTTCTTAAGATTAGAATATTTAAATTGTTTCCTAAAGCTTGAAGCAGTTTCTTTAGGTTTTGTAGGTCTCTATAATAGGGCAATATTTCAATGTTAGCTTCAGGGGCAAATTTAATTTGACCTGTTTCTGAAATTTTTTGCAAAATATTAATTACCTTTCTATTTTTAAACTAGAGGAATCTAATGATATGTCTCTGAACTGGAGGAATGTAATGATACTTTATCCTAGTAATCACATCCATAACATCATGTTTCTGTACATGTCAACTAGTCAATGAATTTCTATGACAAAATGATTACACAATGGTGTTACCTCTTTGGAGGTTCAGCTACTAATGAGGTGCTATGAAGACTGGGTGTAAGTAGAAAAATAAGGCACAAATATCAGTTGCTGTAGCAACCTAGAGAGAGAGGCAACCTCTAGTTTGTTGGTAAGTTACTGTAAAAAACAAAACAAAACAAGAAACAAATTTATCAATTATAAGCAAAACTTGGACTGATGGGTGAAATCAGTCTGAAAATTAGATTTTTTTTTTCTCATTGGAGAGAGACTTTGAGTACTGGAATAGAATTTAAGGGTTTATTCACTAGAATGCAGTGGGGGTGGGAAGAAGCGCTATGAGATCAAAAGAACAGTTCTGCATACAAAGGTAATTGTACAACAAACTGAAATGAATTTGCCCTGCACAAATGAACAATTTTTTGTCAGTGTGTAGGGTTTTAGTGCTTTACAGAATGGATACTGTGTCATATACTTAGCTAATTGAAAGTTACTACATAGGAGACAGCAGACTATATATTTTTTAGTGTAGAATTCATAATAAACAAATCTTTGACTATGGTTCCCTAGCAATAACTCAGGTCCGTTAAGTTCAGTCAACTGTGACCCACTGAACTGTGTGCTAGATGCCATGCTAGGGACTCTTTATACAGCAATAACATGTAAGGAAAAACACTATGACCAATTTGGAAAAACTAAACATCGTCATCTCCTGGGCTCTAAAAAAGATAATTTGTCAAAGGAATGCACAGTTAGAAGGAGATCAGCTTGGGTATTATCCTTGTGTATTTGCTTGTAAAATTGGTGACGATTTTGAATATTTGCTTTTCTATTATTATGTCATAATTATAATAGTAACTTTTCTCTTTTATGTTAAGAGGCTTACTAAAGATGTTAAAATAGTCTCAGTAAAAAAGTCAGCCATATGTTTTAAAACAAGTCTGCTTTAGTAACCCTTTTTTTTTTTTTTTTTTTTTTTTTTTTTACAGAGTGAATTTACTTTAATTAAAGGAAACCCTTTAGTGTGATTTTTTTCTTTCTGCCATCCACTTCCTGGTGTCTAAAAGATTGAAGTGACTGTAATAAAATACATCAGAATTGGTATCTAAAATAAAAATAATGGCACTTATAGAACACTGTGTGATCTGATTAAGTAAGCTACATGTACCCAACATTATGGAAAGATAATAATGATGACCTATTTGAAGACATAAAAAGACTTGAATAGAAGGAGGAATCATGAAAGAGAGGCATGAAGGAAATCACTAACAATAGGAACCATTATTGTGCCAAGTGAATTATATATACATTTCATTTAATCTTATAAGCAAATACATGGTATAGGTGTTGTCTTTATCTTTATTCTATAGCTGGGGAGGAGGATGATCAGAAACATGCCCAAGTCACCTCATTAAGAGGAGGCAGAGATGGCATTTGAAACAGGTCTGACTCCAAAACCTGTGCCCTTGACAATATTATGGGGTATGCTTGATAGAATATCATGAAAGTAGTTCATGAAACGATGAGAGATGCAGAGAGATGATTTTTACAGGTGTGCATATAATCTCTATATTCAAAGACCTTCACGTTGCCTAAAGCCCTTTGGTGTCTCAAGTAGTTTGTACCATAATCCAGAAAATCTGCAAAATTCTGGAAAATGAAAATTTTATAATAAACTACAGAATGATAGTAGGAATTTAGAATAGGGAAATCAAGTTGGGTTTGGGGTGATTCTGAGGAGTCTATATTCTGAAATAGAGAAAATGGACCTGAGATTCACAGCAGAATACTCACAAAGGTGGTGGAAGACTTCTGAAGGAAAAAAGCTCTTTGAATTTGAAAATTGAACAATAATAATATACAACATCTATTGAGACGTACTTTTGTTCCAGGAACTTTACTAGATCATAAAAACATTAACACATTTAGTGAAAAGGAAATGACATGGAGTTGAAGGATGGACCCTAAACTAGGTCAAATAATAACCTGGAGCTTGGTGGAAAATGAGATAGCTATGGGCCTAGACGTTCTAATGGTACTATATATTTAAAGTATCTGTTAGTCTTCAGTAATTACCATTTAGTGTGTGATATTGAACAAGTTAAAACAATTTTCAAATGTTTGTGGTTGTGTCCTCAGGCAATGGAAGACTTTGGTGTAGCATATTATTAGAAAAGTGAAAGAAGAAAGACTGTGAGTCTCAGCAAGAACTCTTTAGTTTAAATGTTATTGATCTTATGAATAGGAAATACGTTCATGGGGCTCAAAATTTTAAGAATATAATAAAGAATATACAGTAAACATTCCCAATCCTATTAACAAGCTATTCATTCTCTTTTCTGAAGATAGCCAACTGTTCTTGTTTATTTTTTCTAGAGATACTTTACATGTAAACAAAAAATGCATGTGTGTACATACATATACACATATATACATATAATCTTTTTTCACACAAATGTTAGTGTGCCATATGCACTGTTATGAACATTATTTTTCCAGTTAATATTTCTTGATAATTTTTTCATATCAGTGCATAAAAAAATCCTTGCACCTTTTGACAGGAGAATAGTATTTCATTATTTCTATGTCTTCTTTTTGTGAAAATTTTCATTGTTTCCTGCATCTGCTGTTACAAACAATACTTTAATGAATCAGTTTGTGTGAAAATCACTCTGACATCCCAGTATATCCATATGGTTATTACTGAGACCTAAATCTGTGGTCAAATGTTATATGTGATTTTGTTATATTTGATTTTGTGATTTGGATAAATATCACCACACAGTGAGAAATATTAGGGAAGTTCTCTGAAAGTTCCCTGGGATTTTGGTCACCGAGTTTCTTAAAAACCCCTATAAGTTAATTATATAAGATTTCAAAGAGAATAAAATATTATTTAATGATTACAGTCACAATTTATATATATACATGCTGTGTATATAATTATTTATATATTTACATAAGCTATATATAATACATATATTTGTTATATATAAAATATATACCTACATACTGTATTTTATATATAACTATAGATATTATTTCCTTGGGATATATTCTTAGACATGGAATTTGTGGGTCAACATTTATATATTTTACCTGCAATATAAAAAGATTATATTTGAGGATCTGTAAGAATTCATATTATATATTACATTCTCATCTGAGGAAAATATCTGAGATGTACTCTAATCAAACCAAAGGTAGACACAATCTTCAAGAGAGTGAAAAAAAAAAAGAAGAGAGGTAACATTAGTAATCAGTGAATATATATATAGATATATATATAGAGAGAGATAGATAGATAGACAGATAGGTATATATATTGATATATAAAAAGGATCCAAGTTCAATGTAAAGGTTGAAGACGAACTCTCAAAAAGATATATTGTAACAAAATTCTTTTTTATGTTATATCAGTAAATTCTGGGAATTTGAGGATTAGTATTAAAGTGGGGCAGAAAAATATTCTCAGAGTTTCATCTCCATTTAGTTTTGAGGAGTAATTAAGGTGATTAGAGACTAATACCCTAGAGGAAAAACAGTTTATCTTTATGACTAAAATAGTTAGATCCTGTAAGCTAAATTATGAAAGCAGAGAAAAGGAAGATAACCACTCATAAAATGGAAAAAATAGAGTCTTCAATTAGTGGAAACAAATAGTGAGTGACAACTTCAATCAGCAAAAAAAAAAAGTGGGGAAAAGATAATGCAGCAATTCAAATAATTAATAAAAATAAAATATTATTGAAAGAATAAAATGAAGTATATTAGTATTATGTTAAAGTGACTAGACTGAATATTCTCATAATGATGAAAACATTAAAAAAGGATTAAAAATACACTTGAATATGTGTTATTTATGAGTAGCATACTTTAAACAAAGTGAAAAAGAGAAGTTAAAAAATAGCAGGCAAAAGCAAACTAAAAGAATGCAGGTGTGTAGTATAAATATAAAAGTGGAATTAACTTTAAAGTGTCAAATAGAATAGATCTATTAATTAATAACAGTTATAATTTATGAAGAAGGTGTATTTGTCATCAACCTATATACACCAAACAACTCAGGAATTAAGCATATAAAACAAAATGATCCTAGTTATACAAGAAAAATTTCATTACAAATATTTATATAGAATTTATTAAATCCAGATAGTAGAACATAAGTAATTATTTTAAAAAAATTTGTAACACATTCAATAAACTTGACTATATGTGTGCATTTATATGTGTTTTGTGTATGTATTTAATATCATATACTTTTTTCCAAAAAGAAATCACATTTTTTGATAACATTTACAGCATACATCAGATAATTAGATGCCAAAATGTCCATAACTAAGGAATTACAGGTCATGTTCTTTTATAATAAAATTGGTAATAAAAAGGGAACAAAAAACCTAATCACTAAATAAGAAACACACATTTAAATAACTCTTGGATGTAAGAGGAAATTAAAAGAAAAACAAAATATTATCTAGAAACCAATGAAAAGAATATTTTCCCTCAAGATCTAAGACTATAGTAAAAGAAAAAGTCCTTTAAGTGTCTTCACTAGAGCTAGAAAAAATGGAGGAAGATGAAATGTTAAGAAATTTTCTTTTTATTTTATGAAATTTCCAAAATAGATCCAAATAAGCTTAAATAAAATTGTGAAGAAACTTATGTTAATAAAACAGAAAAACAATGACGAGGATAAATCTATCTTTTTATATTTTTTAGTGGAGTCTCACTCTGTCACCCAGGCTGGAGGACAGTGGCATGCTATCAGCCACCCCAGTGATGACCTGCTGGGCTTCGGTGATCCTTCTGCCTCAGCCTTCCAAGTAGCCAGAACTATAGGTGTGTTACCCCATCCGGCTAATTTTTTAATTTTATTGTAGAGACGAGGTCTCACCATGTTTCCTAGGGTGGTCTCGAACCCAAGGGTTCAGGCAATTCTCTTGCCTTGACCTCCCAGAGTGCTGAGATTACAGGCTTGAGCCACCTCGTCCAGTCAATAAATCTATCTTAAAGCTGTTTTTGTTGTCTTTTTTTTTTTTTTAAAGAACTGTAATATAAGAAAACCCCTTGGGAGTCAAATATAGAAAAAAATCAGAGAGGAATAGTAATAAAAAATTGGAGAACGTGTCATGTAAGGGAGGACACAATAATTATACCAATTAATTATATGACCAAACATTTGTTGTCATAGAAATGAGCAACTTTCTAGAAAAATATAAAGCATTAAAATCAACTGCTCTCAATTCACCATATTAAAATCTTACTTTTTTCTGATTAATTGCATTTTTGGGGTCTAATTTTTTTCTTTTGTAATATTAATACTGCCAATAAGATTGCGAGGTATTCTAGCCCATGAGTCAAATTCTCTTTACAAAATGAATGTTAACAGCCTGAATTCTACAGCCATACTGGTTGGCTTTAAGTCCTGACTCTACCATTCATTTAGCTACATGAAATTGACCTTAAATTACTTAACTTTTCTGTGCCTCACTTTCCCCCTATACAATAGGGATGCTAATAATAACAGTATTACCTCATAGGGTTGCTATTCAAACTAAATTAGGTAATGCACAAAGAAAATAATCAGTAGAGGATTGGCACAGAGTAAGAAATATTATTCATTACTTTATCTTTGATTTTGTCCATTCATCCAACAAATGTTTTTTAACATTTGCCTCTGTGTCAGCTCTATTCTAGCTACTGGGACTGAAAATAAACAAGAATAAGTACCTGCCCTTGTAAAGTTTACATTCTACTGGGCAAGACAGACAACAAACATAATGCTATAATTTCAAGAAGTGACAAGTGCATTGACTATTGTGTGGTGATTTATAGCCAATAAAAATGATTTATCATTCAGTTACACATAATATAATGATCATTTCTATTGCAACCTCCAGTTTATAAGTAATGATAAATATGACAAAAAGCTCAGGCTTCAGCAGGAACATTTAGGTTTGAATCTTAGCTATGCTACATACTATTTACCTTTGGTCAAGTTTACTTAAGATTTCTGCTTTGGTTTATTCACATGTAAAATGTGGATAATAATAACTCTCCTCTAGAACTGTGATGAGATTAAATGAATTAAATGGCATATTAGGTATAGAAACAAACATTGCAGTTTCATCTTCCCCTTCCCATCTTCATTCATACCTTCCCTCTTTTCTGTTCACTTTTTTTTTTGTTTTTAATAACTTCCCTGTTCCTTTGGTCTTTTCTTTTTTCTTTGGAAGTGTGGTATGTGTGCATTGGTATCTGTTTGAAAGTAATCAGACTGAAATATATATTTGTTTAATCATGCTCTGTCTTGCAGGTAAAATGGAATGGGAAAACCAAACCATTCTTGTGGAATTTTTTTTGGAAGGGCTTCTGGCTACCCAAAGCTTGAATCACTCTTTTTTGTGCTAATCCTAGCAATGTATGTGGTTATACTTCTGGGCAATGGTATCCTCATTATAATCAGCATTTTGAACTCTCACCTTCACACCCCTATGTACTTCTTCCTGGGGAACCTCTCCTTCTTGGACATCTGCTACGCCACCACCTCCATTCCCTCCACACTGGTGAGCTTCCTCTCAAAAAGAAAGACCATTTTCCTTCTCTGGCTGTGCAGTCCAGATGTTCCTAGGGTTGGTCATGGGGACAACAGTGTGTGCTTCTGGGCATGATGGCCTTTGACCACTATGTGGCTATCTGCAACCCTCTTAGATATTCCATGATCATGAGCAGGAATTTTTATGTGCCCATAGCAGCTGGGTCCTGGATTATTGGACTTGTCAACTCTGTAGTGCAAATTATGCTTGTAGTACAATTGCCTTTCTGCAGGAATAACATCATCAATCACTTCTGTGAAATTCTGGCTGTCATAAAATTAGCCTGTGCTGACATCTTAGGCAATGAATTTATCATGCTTGTGGTCACAACATTGTTCATATTGACACCTTTGTTATCAACTATTATCTCTTACACATTAATAATTTTCAGCATCCTAAAAATTCACCGTCTAAGGGGAGAAGCAAAGTCTTCTCTACTTGCTCAGCCCATCCAACTGTGGTGATAATATTCTGTGGGACCATCCTATTCATGTACATGAAGCCCAAGTCTAAAGAGACACTTAATTTAGATGCCTTGGATGCTACCAACAAACTTGTATCCATATTCTATGGGGTGATGATGCCCATGATGAATACTTTAATCTACAGCCTCAGAAACAAGGTTGTGAAGGAAGCAGTAAAACATCTACTGAAAAGAAAAGTTTTAAACAAGTAAATGAGAAAAGGATAAGGGCTTTTATAACCACTATTTGGAAATCAGAGAAACCAAAGAGTCAAAGAGCTTTTTATTCGGGTTCACAGCCCTACTTTTGTAACAAGTAAATATATCTATTTCCAAGCTGGAACTCTTGGGAATTTTCTTCCTACAAGGGTCACATATATTATTTTAGTGTGTGACTCCTTTCATTACTTTCTTTCATCATCATGGTCAAGGAGAAACTGACTAGAATCCAGTTTATCTAAGATTTTTTTTTTTTTTTTTTTGAGTTAGCGTCTCACTCTGTCACCCAGGCTGCAGTGCAGTGGCATGCTCATGGCCACTGCAACCTCAACCTGCTGGGTTCAGGCGATCCTTCCACTCAGTCTTACAAGTAGCTAGAACTACAGGTGTGAGCTACCATGCCCGGCTTAAGATTTTTTTTAAAGGATAAGAGTTATTTCATTGATTCATGGTTTTCTGACCTTGTTGGATTCAGTTTTGGTCAGTCCCACAGAGGGGAACCTGTAGATTGCAGATTGATCCTTCTTTGTGAAGTACAGGGTACTAGAGGGACTAGTAATTACTGAACTTTAGCTGATCTTAGGAGAGAACAATGTGCCATTGCAAGGATGATAGAATACCTGAAGGGTGACTGAAAGGATGTCTTTAGAGGCTTTGGGTTGTGCCTGGGAACTTTTCGTTCTGGACCGTTGCTTAGGCTTCACTGCTAATCACCTCTGCTTGTTCTTCAACATCATTAATGTTGATGCAGTTTTTTGCCATTTGCTTTATCCCATGCATGGATTTACTTTTCCTTCATTCTCTGAAGTACAGCTAGCTCTGAGATTCTATTTACTAATCAAAGATTTGAGGAAAATATAAGAGAATGATGAGACAGAAAAGGAAAAACAAAAACTGTAATTAGACATCATAGCTTGCTGTTCCTAAAGTTCACCATAACCTTTCACAAAGGTATCTATCATCCAATTCTCTCCTTGGTGTGCAGTCTTCTGTTATGTTAATGTGGATCACTTTGAGTATCAAGTTAGAATTATATCTTAAACATATTACTGAGAATCCTGGGGCAGTGTGACATCTGCATCAGGGATTATTTCCCTACTCTGGCTTCATGAATTTATACCTTGTCCTTGGAAATGAGCAGGTACAGGCCAAAGCTTAAACAGTTTTTGTGTGCCAGGACTCAAACAGTACTGTTTTGGCATACTAATGACAAAATATAAAGCCTATTGTTTTGTGAAATACCTTGTGGCTTTGGAATATGATGGCCCTAAGGAGTAAACCATGGAACTGTGACCATATGTCTCTATTTGCTCATAACTATTCAGTTAACACCAGTTGCTCTAGTGTGCTTATTAATTTTCCCTTTTACTATCAAAGTGTCCCAGTTTGGATGATTTAACATATGGTCACCCTAAATTGTAGGACATCAGGAGCATCAGATTCCAGGGAGATGATAGGAATGGCAGATTATAGCATTGTGGTGTCAGTGTCCTAAGGGGGCACAGTAGGCATAAAATATTTGATACATAGAAGCCTCTCAAAAATAAGTGAGTGATTCATCAAATTTGATTATGCTTCATTGGGAAAACATGCCACAAATTTAACTTTAAACTATCTCAAAATTTAAAAATTTTGTAATACCTACATAGAATGATAACTTTATATGGATTTGTTTACTTTCTTTCAGACAATAATTCACCAGCATTGTTAGTTATTGTTTCTGATAGCTTTCTATTGGAATAATAAAACTGTATGATGTTTTAAAAAACATTGCTATCCTTTTAAAGATATTTATTTATTTTTAATTGACAAATAATAATTGTGTTTATTTTTCAGGTACAATGTGATATTTTGATCTATGTATACACCGTAGAAAAAGTTAATCAAGCTCACTGATATATCCATCACCTAATTAACTTATTTTTTTGTGGTAAGAACATTAAAAACTTATTATTTTAGCATTTTTGAAATAAACAATGCTTTATTATTAATGGAGGTCACTAAGCAGTGAAATGGATTACTAACATTTACTCCTCTAGTCTAATTGAACTTTTATACACTTTGATCAACATCTCCCCTTTGCTTGTTTCCCTCTGCCCACAGCCTCTGGTAACCTCCTTTCTACTCTACATTTCTATACTGACTTTTAGAAATTTTACATATCAGTGATATACATATTTGTCTTTCTGTATAATTTATTTTATATACCATAAGTCCTCCAGTTCTATCTATGCTGTCAGAAATGACAGATTCTTCTTTTTAAGACTGTATGAGTTCCATTGTATATGTATAGCATGCTTGTATTTATTGATAAGCACTTGGATTTCTACCATATCTTGGCTATTATGAATAGTGCTGCAAAGAACATGAAAGTGCAGACATCTCTTCAGAACACTGATTTCATTTCCTTGGATATATATCCATTAGTAAGATCGCTGGATCATATGATGATTCTATTTTTAGTTTTTTGAGGAACCTCTGCTGTATTTTCAAACATGACTGTAGTAATGTACATGTCCAACTGCAGTGTACAAGAGTTTTATTTTCTTCACATTCTCACCAACGTTTGCTATCATTCATCTCTTTGATAATAGCCATTTTAATGGTGTAATGTAATAACTCAGTGTAGCTTAAATTTCATTTTCCTGGTGATTCAAGATTATAGGTATTTTTTAAAGATATCTGTATGGCATTTGTATGTTTTTTGGGGGAGGGTGGTCTATTCAAATCATTGCCCATTTAAAAAATCAGGTTATTAGTTTTCTTGCTATTACGTTGTTTGAGTTTCTAATATATTTTGAATATTAGGCTCAGATGTGTGATTTGCCTACATTCTCCTAGTCCATGGATTGTCTCTCTACTCTGTTAATAATTTCCTTTGTGTGCAGAAACTTTTTAGTTTAATGTTGTCGCATTTTTCTATTTTTGCTTTTGTTGACTAAGCTTTTAGACTCCTATCCAAGACATTATTGCTCAGATCTATGTTGTGAGGATTTTCTTTCTTTTTTTTTCTTTTTTTTTTGAGTTGGAGTCTCACTCTGTCACCCAGACTAGAGTG
>NW_007251301.1:97591-223020 GCF_000164805.1 Carlito syrichta
ACCTGCTGGGCTCCGGCGATCCTTCCGCCTCAGCCTTCCAAGTAGCCGGAATTACAGGCATGCGCTACCACGCCCGGCTGATTTTTTGATTTATTGTAGAGATGAGGTCTCGCTGCCCAGGCGGGTCTCGAACCCGCGGGCTCAGGCAATCCACTCACCTCAGCCTCCCAAAGGCGCGGGATTACAGGCTGAGCCACCGAGCCCGGATTATAGGTATTTTTTAAAGATATCTGTATGGCATTTGTATGTTTTTTGGGGGAGGGTGGTCTATTCAAATCATTGCCCATTTAAAAAATCAGGTTATTAGTTTTCTTGCTATTACGTTGTTTGAGTTTCTAATATATTTTGAATATTAGGCTCAGATGTGTGATTTGCCTACATTCTCCTAGTCCATGGATTGTCTCTCTACTCTGTTAATAATTTCCTTTGTGTGCAGAAACTTTTTAGTTTAATGTTGTCGCATTTTTCTATTTTTGCTTTTGTTGACTAAGCTTTTAGACTCCTATCCAAGACATTATTGCTCAGATCTATGTTGTGAGGATTTTCTTTCTTTTTTTTTCTTTTTTTTTTGAGTTGGAGTCTCACTCTGTCACCCAGACTAGAGTGCAGGGGCCACTCCCGGCCACCACAGCCTCGCCTGCTGGGCTCTGGCGATCCTTCCGCTTCAGCCTTCTGAGTAGCCAGAATTATAGGGATGTGCTACCACGCCCAGCTGATTTTTTGATTTATTGTAGAGATGAGGTCTCGCTGCCCAGGCGGGTTTCGAACCCACGGGCTCAGGCAATCCACTCAACTCAGCCTCCCAAAGGCGCGGGATTATAGGCTGAGCCACCGAAAAACTTTATTTCAGTAGAGTTGAATTTTTTTTTAAACATATTTTTTATTTTAAAATTGTGGGGTACAGTTAAGGGTTAGGTATACAAAGATGCATCATTCAGTCACCATTGTTGATAAGAGGTGTCCCCTCATCCCCAGACAGATATTAACTACCGTTAATCTCATCTCCCTTCCCCTCCATGCTCCCCAATAGTTTCCCTCCACTGTCAATCCTTTTCTTATAGTATTACAATAAATGTTCAAGGTCTACTATATGAGTGAGAATATGTGATACTCAGATCTTTGTTTCTGTGAGAGGTCACTCAGTATTATAAACTCTAGTTCCATCCAGGTTGCTGCAAAATTCATGATTTTGTTCTTTTCATGGCTGAGTAGTATTCCATCGTGTATATGTACCACATTTTTTTTTATCCAGTCCTCATTTGATGGACAGCATGGTTGGTTCCAGGTTTTTGCTATTGTGAACAATGCTGAGATAAACATACATGTGTAGGTATCTTTTTTTAGAGTGATTTGTGTTCTTCAGGGTATATTCCCAGTAGGGGGATTGTGGGGTCATATGGGAGGTCGATATTTAGAGCTTTTAGGAATCGCCACACTGTTTTCCACAGAGGTTGCACTAGTTTACACTCTCACCAACAGTGTAGAAATGGTCCCTTTTACCACATCCTCTCCAGCATGTTATTAATTTGAGTTATTGATAATGGCCATTCTGACTGGAGTTAGGTGGTATCTCGGTGTAGTTTTAATGTGCATCTCCTTGATGGTTAGTGAGGTTGAACATTTCTTCATGTATCTGTTGGCTGCATGTATGTCTTCTTTTGAGAAGTGTCTGTTCATATCTTCTGCCCACTTTGTAATGGAGTTGTTTGTTTTTTTCTTTTGAGCATGTTTGAGTTCCTTGTAGATCCAAGATGTTAGGCCTTTGTCAGACATGGAGTTGGCAAATACTTTTTCCCAGTCTGTGGGCTGTCTCCCTGCTATCTTGATGGTTTCTTTGGCTTTGCAGAAGCTAGTCAGTAGTTTAATGAGGTCCCACTTGTCTTTTGGGTTTTGTTCAGGAATTGGATGCCAGTTCCAATTTCCATAAGGGTGTGTCCTGCATTTTCTAAGGTTCTTATGGTTTGAGGTTTTACATTTAGGTCTCTGATTCATATAGAATTAATTTTTGTGTATGGGGATAGATAGGGGTCTTGTTTGAATATTCTGCATGTGGTCAGCCAATTTTCCCAGCACCATTTACTGAACAGGTTCTCCTCTCCCCAGTGGTAGGTGATGGAGGCTTTGCTGAAGGTGAATTGGTTGAGAAATTGAGGTTTTGCTTCTGGAATCTCAATTCTATTCCATTGTTCTATGTGCCTGTTCCTGTACTGATACCAAGCTGTTTTGATTATTGTAGCTTTATAGTAAAGTTTGAAGTCTAGTAATGTGATATCTCCTGATTTTTTTTTTTTCCTGAGGATTTTTCTAGCTATTCTTGGTTGTTTGTACTTCCATATGAATTCCTGTATTGTTTTTTCTAGCTCTGAGAAGAATGTTGCTGGTAATTTGATGGGTATTGCATTAAATCTTAAGTGCTTCTTGTAGAGGTGGTCTGGTGGCAGTGTAAGTTCTTAGGGATTTGATATCTGGGAAAGATTTTAATTCTTCCTCACTGATGAAGCTTAGCTTTGCTGGGTAGGTTATTCTTGGTTGGTATTGTTTATCTTTTAGAACTTGGAAGATAGGACTCCAAGCTCTCCTAGCCTGCTGGGTTTCTGTAGATAAATCTGCTGCTATTCTTTTTTTTTCTTTTTTTTTTTTTGAGTTGGAGTCTCACTCTGTCACCCAAATTGGAGTGCAGTGGCTGCTCCTAGCCACTGCAGGCTCGACCTGCTGGGCTCTGGCGATCCTTCTGCCTCAGCCTTCCAAGTAGCTGGAACTACAGGAGTGTGCTACCACGCCCGGCTAATTTTTGATTTATTGTAGAGATGAGGTCTCGCCTGCCCAGGCAGGTCTTGAACCCGCAGTCTCAGGCAATCCACTCACCTCAGCCTCCCAAAGGCGTGGGATTATAGGCTGAGCCACCAAGCCTGGCTTCTGCTGCTATTCTAATTGGTCTTCCATGGTAGGTGATCTGGCCTTTTTCTCTTGTTGCCTTTTGGTTTTTTCTCTTATACTTACTTTGTTTGGGAGAATTATTTTGTGTCTGGGAGTTGGTCTTCTTATTTGTAGTCTTGCAGGGATTCTCTGAATCTCGTGCTTGAATTTTCACATCACTGATGAGATGAGGGAAGTTTTCGTCAATAATCTCATGGAATGTTTGTTCCAGGGTGGCCGCTGTCTCTCTTTCTATTTCAGGAAGTCCAATTACTCTTAGGTTTGGTGTCCTGAAGTAATCGCTCATCTCTTGAAGGTTTTGTTCTGTCTTTTTAAGCTTTTTTCTATGTTTTTGACAGTTTGGATTAGTTCTATATTTTGGTCCTCAAACTCTGAGATTCTTTCTTCTGCTTGGCTAATTCTGCTTTCCATGCTTATCAGTTTGTTATTTATTTCATTCACAGTATTCTTTACTACTGTTATCTCAGTTATCAACTGCTTCCTAGTTTCTTCTTGTCTCTCCTCAATTCTTTTTGTCCCTCCATAATGTCTTGATATCTAGGTTTGCAGTTTGAGACCATTCCTTCTGGGAGCTCTTCATTGTTTGCATTCTGAAGTCAGTTTTCTCAGTATCTGCCCTCCCAGCGGTCTGGGAGAGACCCATATTCTTCTTTTGGTTTTTCTTTATTTGTGTAGATTTTTTTTCTCTCCCCCTTTCCCTCCCCTTCTTTAATTCTGTTTTTCAGGGAAGGTGGGGTTGCTTTTACTTCTTTTGTTCAATTTCCTATTTTTCCTTATGAGGGTCCTCTGGCTTTGTTCACTTTTGAAGCTGAACTGTGAGTTGGGGGCTGTACTTTTTTCTGTTTTGAGTTTTAATTGAGGGGAAAACTGTGATTCAGAATCTATCTGCAGATTCCAGTATCCACCAACAGGTATATGGGCACACTGGAACCCATTTCCCACTGCCTAACAATCTGTCCATGCAGCGGGGTTTAGGTTTGTTCCATGGAACAAAAGAAGGTATGAAAAAGGAAAATAATGGAAGAAGAGGGGGTCAAGAGGAAGTTAGAGAGAGAGAAGAGTGAGAGAGAAAACAGATATTCATACCAACTAACAAATGAAAAAGAGACACAAGGCCAGAAAAGAGTGAAAAATAGACACACAAATAAAATTCCCTAAAGTATACCGGTAATCACACAAAGATAGTCCAGTAAAATCATGCCTTTTAATGTGTTTTCCCCCAATACAAACAGGTAGTCTAAATCAAAAAACAAACAAAAGTGAGTAAAAAACCAGTCAAAACAATAAAATCAAAAATCAAAATAAGAAACCAGACTAGCTCTGGAATCTTTCCTGAGTGTCTAATGTCTCTTCAGCTCTTATCTCTAGCCTCTCCCCTTTGTTTTCATTGCAGACAAATAGATTTACTACAGGGTTGGGTTGGTTCCCTTGGCTTGTTGCCTGAGAGGTCTGCAACAGGACCTAGTTGCCTGTATCTGATTCAGGGTAGGGCAGATCTTTTGTCTCCTGTTTAGCAACTTTACCTTAGAAACCAATGTGGAGGTTGCTCGTAGATGGTTGGGGCAATGCAACTCTCTGCCTGGAAAATGGCTGAGGTGGGCAGCTCCTCTTTTGCGAATCTTTTCTCCCCACTCATTCTTTCCACTCTGGGTCTGTGGGCAATCTACTATGACAGGCTGTGGTCATGTGTCTGGGGATCAGCAACACAGCTGGGCGCTGGATCTGGTGTTCTGCAAGTGGCCTGGGGTGGAGGAGGGAGCTGGGAATTCCCTCTTCTGGAACTGAGAGCTGAGGGCAGCTGATCAGCACCTCCTTAAGATATACTGTTCCCTTATACAACCATGGGGTCCCATGCTGGGTGCCTCAGCTAGAGCAGGGACTGGAGCTCCAAAGGGTGGGTGGTGAGTGGTGATAGCAGTTTTGGGCCCCTCACAATGCACTTCACCCAGGAATGGACTTGGTATCTCTGATGGGCAGGCACCTAGGGCTTCCCTGGGAGACAGTGGCTTGAAATAGGACTGGGTGGGAGCCCAGAACCCAGGGTGGGAAGCTGAAACTCTGAGGAGCATGCATCAGGCCACTAGGCTGGGTGCCCAGTCAGGGAGGGAGCTGGCAGCGGCTGAATGCCAGGCAGACCAGTGTAGCCAGCAAGGGAACCCAGATCTCCACATGGCAGTATCCAAAGGTCTCCACAGGTGGTGGCTGGCGGCTTGGGGCAAGGTGAGATGTTGTAGCCAGGGAGGTAGCTGAAATCTTCACATGGCTGGGGCCGGGGGCCGCCTATGGTAGAGCAGCAACAGTTGAGGGGCCACAATAGCCAGTCTTGCCTGGGACCGAGGGTCTCCAGGCATCAGGTTGGTGTGGCTGGTGGTGGGCAGAAGTGGGGGAAGGAAAGTAAGAGTCTTTTTGGGAACTCACTTTCAGAGAATCCTACAGTCCCACCTATGCTGTTGCCATCTTATTGGAACTCCTGAAGTTTTTCTTATATGCTTTCCAGTAGCTTTGTATTTTCAGACCTCTGACTGATGTCTTTATTATTTTAAATTAATTTTTGTAGTAGGTGTGAGATAAAGGTCTAATTTTATTCTTCAAAACGTGGATATTCAATTTTTCCTGCACAATTCATGGAACACACTATCTTTTCCTAGTTGTGTGTTCTTGGCATTTTCATCAAAAATCAATTACTCATAAATACTTGGATTGATTTCATGACTTTCTATCTTGTTCCCTTGGTTCATATTTCATTTTTATGCCAGTACCATGCTGTTTAGGTTACAATAGCTTTATAATTTATTTTACAATCAGGGAGCGTGATGCCTACAGTTTGTTTTTGCTCTTGATTGCTTTGCCTAGGCAGTCTTTTTTGGTTCCATATGATTTTAGGATTATTTTTTCAATTTCTGTGAAAAACAGCATTGGAATTTTGATAGGGAGTGCATTTAATATGTAGATTGCTTTGAGTAGTATGGACATTTTCACAATATTCATTATTCTAATTCATGAACATAAAATATCTTTTTATTTATTTATGCTTTCTTCAATTTTATCAGTGTTTTGTAGATTTTAGTATACAAATCTTTTAACTCTTTAGTTATCCTTTTCTTTTTAATTATGGAGAGATTGGCCACCAACTAATCTAAAATGATATGAGGGGGAACCCCTGAAAAAACAGAAATTGTTTTAAAAAAAATTTTGTATTTATTCTTACATGCTTAAACTTCAGTCACCTTCAGAGTATTCTCCATTTGATGCAACACACCTGTGCTTCTTCCACTGCTCAGAACAGTTTTTGAACTCATCAGTTTTGATGGCTTTTAGTGCTTCAGCTGATTTATGTTTCACTTGTTCCACATGGGCAAATTTTCCCTTTTGAAGACTTTTTTCATCAGGGAAATTACAACAACAAAAAAGTTTCTTGAGATAAGATTGGGTGAATAGGGAGTGTGGAACATGGAGGTCACACTGATTTTGGTCAAAAACTGTTGAATGCTCAGTGTGGTGTGGGCAGGTGCATTGTCATGGTGGAAGAACCTGTCTCCTGTTTGCCATAACTTGGGACATTTCTTTCTCAAATCATGATGCAAACTTCTCAAAACTTCCAGATAAAAACTTTGGTTGATCTTTTGATTCAGAGGAACAAATCCCGAGTGTAGTACAAGGAGCCTGCTCTCCAAAAGATAATTCTGGTGTTTTTGGGCTTCCCACCTCATATGTCATCATTAAATAACAAGTAAAAGAATGAGATTCTGAACCAAAAAAACCTGTTTTTTCACTGGAACATGTTAGCTTTTTTTTTTTTTAATCACAAGCTCATTCTTATAGGTTGGCTTTTATGAGATGAGGAGTATATAATAGGGAATCTATTTTGAGCGTATACACCTTGCCTTATAATTCACCATCAGCATTAAATATTAAGATGTAATGAAGTGATAATTATGGGCAAATAGAAAATTTCAAATACTTCCCTATCCCCCATCATGCAACAGATCTTTTAGAATTTCTTGATGACTATATATTTGCACATAAATTTTTCTCTATATTTTTGTACATCTCATTGCTTTATAAAACATTAATTAACAAAACGTCCTAGATATCCTTTATAATAGTCTTTTCAGGCTGTTATAGATGTCTCTGTTATTTTAAAAAACAAATAATACAAATTTTCAAAAATGAGATATTATTCTGTGCTCCATAAATTCTGGGGTGGTAGGAAAATGTCAAGTTGTGTTATTTGCCATGACTCTAAAAAGACTGACATTAAAACTGAACTGGTAAAAATATGAGGAATATGGCAGCCGAGCCAGTTGGACTATGTGAGTTCCTGTGTGAGTGAGTGTATGGAAAATTTTGTGTACATGCTGGTGAGCGAGTGCGTGTGTGAGTGACTCATGGTGGGAATACAATCACATTTCAGTAATCAACCTGAATGTGAATTGGCTAAATGCACCACTGAAAAGACACAGAATGACAAACTGAATAAGAAACCATGACCCAATCATTTGCTGCATCCAGGAAACTCATTGCAACACAAGGAACACACACAGACTCAAAGTTAAAGGATGGAAAATGAGTTGCCAGGCAAATGGATCACAAAAGAAGGCAAGAGTCACAATCTTAATATTAGACAAAACAACCTTTAAGCTATCAAAAATATAAAAAGTTATAAAAGGATATTGCATAATGATAAAAGTTGCAATCCATCAACAAGAAATATCCATCCTAAACATATATGCACCCAACACAGGAGCACCAGCAATTTATAAAGCAACTACTAGGTAAACTAAAAAAAAAGATATTGACTCTAACACTATTATAGCAGGGGACTTGAATATTCCACTAAGAGCCCTAGATATATCATTGAGGAAAAAATCAACAAGGAGATCCAGAACCTAAAATTGACTCTCAACCAAATGGACTTAATAGATACTTACAGATTATTCCAACCAACAGCCACAGAATATACATTCTACTCATCACCACAATGAATGTACTCTAAGAAAGATCACATCCTTGGTCATAAATCAATCATAAACAAATTTCATAAGTTTTAAATCTTACCACACACACACTCATACCACAGTGGAATAAAAATAAATATCAACATCAACAACATTTCCCTAAGGCCACAAAGACATGGATAATAAATAGTATGATGCTGAACAACTACCTGGTCAACACTGAAATCAAAGTAGAAATTAAAAGATTCCTGGAAACAAATGAAAATGAAGAAACATCTTACCAAAACCTCTGGGATATCATGAAAACAGTTCTAAGAGGGTAATTTCTATCTCTATGAGCACATATCAAGAAAATGGAAAGATCACAAGTGGAGAGCCTAACACATCACCTAAGGGAACTAGAAAGAGAGAAAAAAAAAAACCCAACTTTAACAGAAGAATCCAAATCACCAAAATAAGAGCCCAAATATGGAACATGGAGACAAAAATATCGTAGAAAGCATCAACAAAACCAAAAGCTGGTTCTTCGAAAGAATTAGCAAGATTGATGGACCCCCTAGCCAGAATGACCAAGAAAAAGAGAGAAAAAGCCCAAATAAACACAATCAGAAATAAAAAGATCAAATCACAACTGACCCTGAAGAAATAAAAAAGATGATCAGAGATTACTATGTACACCTATATGGAAACAAACTTGATAACCTAAATGAAATGGAGGATTTTCTGACACCACACAACCTCCCCAGGTTGAAACAAGAACACATTGAGACACTAAATAGAACAATAGCAACCCAGAAAATCGACTCTGTTATATGAAAACTACTTGCAAAAAAAGGCCCTGGACCAGATGGCTTTTCAGCAGAATTCTACAAAATGTACAAGGAAGAGTTGATACCAATCCTTAGAAAGTATTCCAGGTAATCGAGAAAGATGGAATTCTCCCCAAATCATTTCACAAAGCTAACATCACACTGATACCCATACCAGGTAAAGATCCAACAAAAAAGAGAACTACAGGCCAATATCCCTTATGAATATAAATGCAAAAATCCTCAACAAGATTCTAGAAAATTGGATTCAAAAACACATCTCAAAAAACATCCACCATGACCAAGTAGGCTTCATCCCCAGGATGCAGGGCTGGTTCAACACTCGCAAGACCATAAATGTAATTAAATACATCAACAGATGTAAAAACAAGAACCACAGATTATACCTTTAGATGCAGAAAAAGCTTTTGATAAAATCTAGCATCTCTTCTTGATAAAAAC
The DNA here is from genome assembly GCF_000164805.1 of Carlito syrichta. Taxonomy (NCBI): domain Eukaryota; kingdom Metazoa; phylum Chordata; class Mammalia; order Primates; family Tarsiidae; genus Carlito; species Carlito syrichta. The sequence continues at coordinate 106,758 of NW_007251301.1, forward strand.
CCTCAAACACCTAGGTATAGAAAGTATATACCTCAAAATTTTAAGTGCCATCTACCATAAACCCACAGCTAACATATTGCTAAATGGACAGAAACTGGAAACATTTCCCCTATAAACTGGAATAAGACAAGGCTGCCCACTCTCACCCTTCGTGTTCAACATTGTGTTGGAAGTCCTAGCTCAGGCGATTAGACAAGGGAAGCGAATCTGGGGTATCCAAACAGGAAAAGAGGAATTCAAGTTATCCCTCTTTGAGGATGATTTGATCTTATACCTTGAAAATCCAAGAGAATATGTCAAAAACTTGGTTGCACTGATAAAGGACTTTGGCAACGACTCTGGATACAAAATAAATGTGCAAAAGACAGTTGCATTTCTAAACACCAACAACAAGCAGGCAGAGACCCAAATTAAAAGCACAATCCCATTCACAATAGCCACAAAAAAAGAAATACCTCAGCATATTCCTATCCAGAGAAGTGAAAGACCTTTACATTGAGAACTACAAAACATTGCTCAAAGAAATCCAAGAAGACACAAACAAATAGAAATATATTTCATGCCCATGGATAGGAAGAATAAACATTGCTGAAATGTCCATCCTACCAAAGGCAATCTACAGATTCAATGCAATACCCATTAAGTTACCAAGATCATTCTTCTCAGATCTCGAAATAACAATATAGAAATTCATATGGAAACATAAACAATTACAAATAGCCAAAATAATCATTAGCAGAAGAAACAAAGCTGGAGGTAGTACACTTCCAGACTTCAAACTTTACTATAAGGCTAAAGTAATCAAAACAACCTGGTATTGGTACAAGAACAGGCATATAGATCAATGGAACACGATAGAGATTCTGGAAACAAAGTCTCAATTACTCAACCTACTCATCTGTGACAAAGCCTCCAACAACAACCAGTGGGGAGAGGAGAACCTATTCAATAAATGGTGCTGGGAAAACTGACTGGCCACATGCAGAAGATTGAAACAGGACCCCTACCTATCACTATACACAAAAATTAACTCTAAATGGATCAAAGACCTAAACGTAAAACCTCAAACTATAAGAATCCTAGAAAATACAGGAGACACCCTTATGGAAATCGGAACTGACAGCCAATACCTATTCAGAACCCTAAAGGCCAATACCTTAAGAAATAAGATAGATAAGTGGTACCTCATCAAACTAGTGAGCTTCTGCAAAGCAAAAGAAACCATCAAAAGAGCAGGGAGACAGCCCACAGAATGGGAAAAAATAGTTTTCAACTGTATATCTGACAAAGGCCTAACATCTATGATATACAAGGAACTCAAATGCGCTGAAAGGAAAAAAAAAAAAGCAGCCCCATTAAGAAGTGGGCAAAAGACATGAATAGACACTTCTCAAAAGAAGATATACAGGCAGCCAACAGACACATGAAAAAGTGCTCAGCCTCACTCATCATCATAGAAATGCAAATCAAAACCACATTGAGATACTACCTAACCCCAGTAAGAATGACCATAATTAATAAAACAAACAACAGATGCTGGCGAGGATGCAGAGAAAAAGGAACGCTTCTACACTGCCAGTGGGAATGTAAACTAGTATAACCTCTTTGGAAGACAGTGTGGAGATTTCTGAAAGAACTAGTAGTTGACACTCCATATGACCCAGCAATTTCCCACTGGATTTATACCTGGAGGAACTCAAATAATTCTACAAAAAAAAAAAAAATACCTGCACATGCATGTTTGCTGCAGCTCTATTCACAATAGCAAAAACATGGAACCAACCATGTGGCCCATGGAAGTTGGACTGGGTAAAAAAATGTGGTCCATATTCACAATGGATATTATGCAGCCATAAAGAAGGACAAACATATGGACTCTGCAGCAACTTTGATGGATTTAGAGTCACTCATACTCAGTAATCTATCACAGTAACAAAGAACAGAGTACCATATGTTCTCACTCATAAGCAGACCTAGAACAATTATAATACTATAAGAAAGTGATTGGCAGTAGTGGGAAACTGTCAGGGGGGGTGGGACTGGCAGTTGAGGGAAATTGTTAGGGGAGGGAGGGGCATAACTCATCAACAAAGGTACCTGCATAATCAACATTTGTATACCTAACCTTGAATTTTACTCCACATCTTTATACTAAAAAAAAAAAAAAAAAAAAAAAAAAACTGAACTTGGGAAAATAATTTTTTGATATCTATAAAAACCTGAGACTAAATATAATTATTTAATATGATATTGAGTTATAATATTCATGAACCATCTTGATTTATGAAGGATAGCAAGCATCTCAAGTTTCCATGAATAGGTTATTAAGTGCCTTTTTCAGGTTACCTTTAGGTGCTGGGGAAACCATGCCCTGCATGGAGAATGGGTGCTGGTGAAAGGTCCACTGAATCTACAAGTAAACTATGGTCATGTGCTGCACTTGATATTTTGTATATGACTGTGATGTCATTAGATTATAATACCATGTTTTTACCATACCTGTTCTATGTTTAGATATGTTTAGGTCAACAAATACCATTGTGATAAATTGTCCATAGTGTTCAGTACAGTATCATGCTGCACATGTTTATAGCCTATGATCCCTAGGCTATCCTCTATAGCCCAGGTGTGTAGTAGGTTATGCCATCTAGATTTGTGTAAGTACACTCTATGATGTTCATACAGTGATGAAATTGCCTGCTGATGCATTTCTCAAGATGTATTCTGTCATTAAGTGACACATGAATGTAACATTTTTTCCTGCTCATATCCCTATGATTCATAAAGAACATTATTCTGGATAGATATGGATTTGTATCTTTAGTTTTCCTGGTCCTCATGGAAAGTATTGGTCCGAAACACACAATTTGTCAAGCCTTCAGCTACTGTTCAGTTTTGGTAGAATCTTTATTAAATTAGCAGATCTATACTTGGTGAAGAGCATAGATATACTCATTTTTGAATATTTGAATCTAGTTAGAAAGGATGTCAGCTTCTTGTTAATAACTGATTCAATTAGTGTAGATCAGAGCTGTTTCTCATCTTCTCTGGAAATAGAAACAGCTTTGTCCTCAAGTACATATTTTCACCTTAAGTTTTCAAATAAGCTCTGTGTTATGAGTTCTCATCACTGTATTCCAGGCAGAAAATAAGTTACTACATAAAATCTTCAGGACAACTGACCTTGGTCTATCCTAAAATATGCGAAGGTTTCTACTGAGGTTTTGGCCTCCATCACCTTGGCACAAGATACTCTATCTTAAAATCTGCTCATACTGCAGTGCTATTGGCCACATCAGATCTACCCAGAGGTTCTATTATAGTGATATTTTCCACTATTTACCTTGAAATTTGTAATTTGCTTTACATTTATTAGACACCAGATAGTGATCTGGTGTTTTCTTACTTATTTTCATTTCTTCTGTGCTCCCTTACTACAATCATTTGAAAAATGTTTTATAGGATTCTTGGGAACTCATTTATGCTTAGTACTATGAAAATTGACTGCACATTTGCTATACTATCTTGGAGATAAAATTACTTTATGTGTTCTGCAGTTTGCTAGTTTATTTTGCAAAGAGAATCTTAATTTTTACAGAATCCAAAACCTAGTTTTAAGTAGTCTTTAGCTAATATCAGGCTACTGTAAATTTTTCAGATTACACTCTCTAATTTTATCATCCTTTCCTCAGCTCCTAAATACTCCACTATGACAATAATTATTGACTATATGACAACTATAAAAGGTGAAAAATTTATTTCTAGGCTGGGCACAGTGGCTCAAGCCTGTAATCCCAGCACTTTGGGAGGCCAACACAAGAGGATTGCCTGAGTTCAGGAGTTCGAAACCAGTGAGACCTCATCGCTATAATAAATTTTAAAAAATTAGCTGGGCATGGTAGCATGCCTGTAGTTTCAGTTAATTGGAAGGCTAAGGCAGAAGGATCTCCTGAGCAGAGTAGGTTGAGGCTACAGTGGCCGTGAGCATGCTACTGGACTCCAGCCTGGGCGAGAGTGAGATAAGACTCCAACAACAACAACAAAATCTAATTTAAAATGTCTATTAAAAGCAGAATAGGATATCACAAGGCAGCCAACATAAATATATTCTAAAGTGCTAGACATATACAGAATAGTAAATTGAAACAATCTTCCTTTCACCACAGATCAAGTATCAGGTTCCCCCCAAAATAGTTGTTTTGTAATCTTTTATAAAATGGTTAGTCAGATGCAGTCATATGAGGAGACAAAGAAGAGACTCAGGGTAACAACCTTTATTATACTCACAAGTCCTAGAGGAAGACTCATGGCACACCACATAGGACTACATGTGGAAGATACCATGATGGTTAGGAGGCAGAAGACTTAAGTGAGGGGAAGGTTTTGACCACTGTCTGGGTTGAAATAACTTAGGTTGAAAACCTCTTTATTGAGGTTTCAATAAAGAGGTTTCCTGGGAAAAACAAGGTAAGGCAGAATGGACAGTTTAGTATTGGCTAGTTTTAGTAATTTCTGTAGGCTTTGGAAATTCCTACTTGTTGGGCAACTGTCCCTGGGAAGATTAAAGCAGAGGAATACTTCTTCCTTGGGTGCAAGAGCCAGACGGAGAGGTATAATTCTGGATTGGTTAGTTTGCATGTTAAAGGCTGCTCCTGGTCAGGCTTTTTGTTATCTCTAAGAATTCGCTAACCCATGGAAAGTAGTCTCTTCACAGTCAGATAAATTTTTAAGATGTCAAAATGTCAAAACATATCAAAACAAAAAAATTTATATTACAATATTTAATTCAATTCAACATATATTGCCTGGTGACTAATGTCTTTAGCACTGTTCTTGACACATAAGATACGTTGATAGACAGAGCAAATATTCTTGCTCTAACAGAGCTTACACTGCAGCCAAGAAGACAAAAACAAAATGTAAAAAAATGAAGTTCAAACAAATACTGAACATCTGCTTCTGACCATGAATCAGTAGCTAATGGTATCATTAAGAAAACTTAAAGACCTGAATAGAATAAAAATTTTTTAAAAAATGAATTTGAAGTTTCTGTAGAAGCCAGGATATGAGGAGCTAAGATTCTGGGGGAAAAGGGAAATTCATTTAAGTAAGCCAAATATTCTGGGTTCCTCTTTTTCTTCTCTTGAGATATTTTTTGATCCTTAATTGCTGCTTGCTGAGTGGCTGAGAAACTGGACAGAAGGTTGCTGCTAAGAGGCAGAAAACTGAAAGCAGATTTTGGTAATTTCATGGGTTCTCAAAGATAAAATTTGGGTTTTGGATTAACTAAAACATCTTGCTCTTGAGAAAGGCCAAAATCCCAAAATGAAAAAAGGTGCAGATCTTTGATTCCAAGTATTGTCACTGGTTTTCCATATGAGGCATTTTCTGACTCTTAGGCTAGGCAGTGTAAGAGGCCCAGGAAATTAAGAAAAAGTAACTAAAAATGTTAGGTCAGATTTTGGCAGCCCCATGCTGCTTATGAGATAAAAAGTAGAGTGTGGCATTTAAGAAGGAGAAAGCTTTCTGGTAAAGTCTCCAAGTCTCAATTGGGATATTGGAGGAATAAAGGGAAGTGAATCAGATTTTGGCTTAGCTTTGCAAATTCTGAAATCAACTCTAAGTTATTTCAACCCATCTTTGATATAAAACAATCTTTGTTACTTTACTAGAGAATAAAGCGAATTATCTTTGGATCAATAAGCATCACCCAGAAATTCTACATTTTTAATATATAGTATCTGACATTTAATAAAAAAATACAAAGAACAGTAAGAAGCAGGACTAATAAAAGACCCTTAGGTGATCCAAATATAAAAAAGTAATCAGGCATAGTCTTTAAAATAACTGATGTTAACCTACCCCGAGCAAAGGTAAGATTAGGAGTTCACCAGAGAGCTATAAATTATATTAAAAATTGAAATTATGGAGACCGAACCTCCAAAATAACTGATATTAAGAACTAAATAGATTTAATAGAAGAATAGACAAGGTTGAAGAAGGGCTTAGCAAGCTGGAATGTAGATCAGTAGAAAATATCCAGACTAATGCACGGAGAAATAAAATACAGAAAGGGAAATGCAGAAAGAACTATGAAATGTGATAGAAAAGTCTAACATTATATATAATGGGACACTCAGAGGGAAAGAAAGAAGAAATGGAGAAAGGGAATGAAAGAAAAAGGCCTAATACTGAATAAAATTCTCAAGCTTATAAAAAAATGAAGCCACGATTTTAAGACACTCTATGACATCAGGAAGAATGAGTAAAAAAAAAAAGTTTGAGAAATTTTGAAATTTGCTATAAATTTTCAAAACCAATAATAAAGAGAAAATATAAAAGCAGTCAAATTCCCCACACAAAAACAGCAATAATACAGAGAAACTTTTCAACAGAAATGATACCAAATATAAAGAACAGCACTTTAAAAGTGTTGAGAGAAAATAATCACCAACCAATAAGTATATGCTCAATGGAAACATCTTTTAAAAGGGAAAACAAGGTGAAAACATTGACAGACTCCTCCCCCCAATTTCTCTCCACATTCATAAATACTTTTTCTCTAGTAGTTTTACCTTGAAAGAAGTCCTAAAGGGAGAGCTATTCAGGTAGAAAGAAAATAACCTCAGATAGACACAAATGGTAAGGAATGATAAGGGTGATGAATGACTATGTAGGTCGGTCTAAATGAATATCAAGTGCAAAAATAATAATAATAATAATTATAGCTTTTAAATTACACATAGAACTAAAAATTATAACAGCAATAAAATGAAAACTAAGAGTGGTTAAGAGGAGTTAAAGGTCTGACATTTCTAGGAAGTGGTAAAAATATCAGTATATCTTAGAACCTTATAAGTTAGTGATGCATATTTTATCTCTAAGTTTAGCAACTCTCTTCCAAAAAAAAGTTAAAAAAATAAAGGGAAAATGAAACATTGACTGCTTCAAAGAAAGCAAACAAGGAGAGATAAAGGATGACATATGTGGGACTAATAGAAAACAAAGAGAAAGGTGTTAGATAAAAACTCATATGTATATATCAATATTTACAATAAGTGGCATAAGAGATAAAAATGCATGCTGCCATCATTTATTCAAAATTGTAGTGAAATTTATGATATTACAGTAGGAAATGTATATGATGTAAGAGAAAGATGAAATGAAAAAAATCTGTCTTAATTTACAAATGACACTGTGTGTACATAGAAAACCCAAATTATCTACAAACTATTGAAATGAATAAGCACATTTAGCAAGATTGCTAAATACAAATTTAACATAGAAAAAACAAACACTACATACCAGTAACAAAAAGGCAGAAAACTGAATTTTTTTTAAAAGCAGGATTTATTGAGAGAACAGAAAAGCTCCCACAGTGGGAGGGGACCTGAGGGGGTTGCCAGAACATGGAACTTAAAGTATAAATAATTGACCATAACATAAAAACATATAAGTAAATCTAATAAAATATAAGCAAGACATTTGTACAAAAATACAATATTATTGAGAAAATTATAAAAGATTAAATGAAAGAATATCTTCCTGTGAATTGGAAGATTCAGTAATACTCTAAATTGGTGTGTAAGTTTAAAGCAACTTGAATTAAAATTCCAGTATGCATATTGTAAAAATTGATAAACAGATGCCAAAATATGTGGATGTTAACACTAGCCAAATCATTTATAAAGAAGAATGAATCTAGAGAACCAGAAATCAAGACATTTCAGAGCTACAGTTAAAAAACAATGTAGTGTTTATTGGTTAAAGGATAAAAAATAGACCAATGAACCAGAAAAGAAGTCCCAAACAGACTTATATGCATATTGTCAATTAATGTATGTCAAAAGTGATACTATACTGCAGTGATAAAATACTTTTTTCAATAAATTGTGTTGGGTCAAATATACATATGGAAAATATAAATCTTGACCTTTGCCTTATACAATACACAAAATTAATTCTAGATGGGTTGTAGATCTCAATATAGAAGGTGAAAATGTAAGGCTTCTAGAAAGTAAGATAGGGGGCTTAGACTAATCAGGATATTCTCCTGAGGATTAAGATGGGATAGGAGAATGAATAAGAAACAGTAATAAAATATCAGAGGCATACAACAATAAACATCTATTAATAGTCTATGAGATATAGCTGATTTGGGCTGGAGTCAGGTGATCTAAAGTGGGTTAACTTTGCATTTTAAATCAGCCATGAGTTGCTCTGTTAATTGTTTGGCCTCGCTCACTATTTTAGGAATCGACAGACTGTTGTCTCACTTTGAAGGGCCCTTGCTGTGACAACGGGGACAACTCAGTTCTGCTCGGTGTGCATTTCATCCCTAGTTGGCTAGTCTGAGTATATTCTTGTAATAATAGCAGAGATGCAAGAAAAGAGGCATATCTAATTGTGCAAATACTTTACAAGTGTCTGCTTGCATTATGTTTACTAATGTCCCAAATCAAGTCACATGCCTAGGGCCAAAATCAGAGTAGGTGGGTCTAGGAAAGTGTGAAGAATTGGGATCATTAATGCAATTAATATGCCATGATTGTATAAGGTCACTCGGCTAATCCATAGCAGAGCTGGAGTTCGATCCAGGTTTCCTTTACTTTAAGTTCAGTAGTCATTCTAATACACTCTTTCTTCAGGGTAAAAATTACATATAATGTTATATAATAATAAAATCACAAACCCTGTGCTGGGCACTTAGTGTATTCTTTTGATAATAATAAGTTATCTGGTTTATCAATGCTCGCTATTCTGAGGCCATTTAAAAGCAAAGAACATTTATTTTCTGTTAGCCAGATTATTGATATCTGGAGAAATTTTTGAAAATCAGTGAATCGCTTTACAAGCTCACAGACCATATGAAAAGGGACTTGTATGGTTTTATTAATTGCACTGTTTGCTGTGTAATTCAAGGACAATCTATAAAATGAACAGAATAGGCAAATAGATAGTCTCCTCTAGTTCTGTTTGCACAATTGCTCTCCAGAATCAGCCATTTTAATGGCCCAATAGAACACAAATCATTCTACAAAAAATACACCTGCACACATTTTTATTGCCATACTATTCATAAAAGCAAAAACATGGAAGCAACCCCACTACCCACTGAAAGTAGATTAGATTTTTAAAAATGTGGTACAGATACATGATAGAATATTATGCAGTCATACAGAAAGACAAAATCATGGACTTCTCAGCAAATTGGACGGAATTGGAGACAATCATTCTTAGCGACTTATAACAGAAACAAAGAACTGAATACCATATGTTCTCACTCATAAGTGGGACCTGGACATTAGCCACAATAGCACAAGAGAGGGATTGGCATTCACAGGACACTGCCAGGGGAGGGAGGAAGAGGGGGCACATAACAACACAAATTGTACCTAATTGTACACCTGGGGAAGTGAGAACCAGTTAGAGGCCCAAACTTTACCTGTACATGCATTACTTATGTACATAATCCTGACTTGTACCCCACATCTTTATAATAAAATAAAGTAAATTAAAAAAATTTACCTAATTTTTGGGGGTTCCCAATTAGTTAATGGAACTTGGAGAATTATACCCTGGAAAACTGCAGAGTTCCTTCATTTCTTTATGTTTTGGAATCACAACATTGAATGCTAAGGGAGTTAGAATGTCCCTAATAGCAACAAGGGCCTTTATTAGACTTAGTTGCAGGAATAACCCTTTGGAAATTTTTTGGAGCAGACGTAAGAAGTAGTAATTTTGGTAGATCAAATATCGTCATGATTTCTTTTAAGAAATTATTTTAAAATTTACAATTAATAGCATCTATACATGTTGAGACTTTGGAAATCTGGCAAGATATGGGTTGATTTTTTTACAAACCAAGATTTCCCATATCACAAGAAAGACCTTGCCGAAGTTAAACTTTAAGTATTGAAGCATAAATTAGACATTTGCAGATATAAATGAAAAGTGGGAAAGTCTCCAGGTTTTTATTTTGGCACAGATGACTATATTGAAAAAAGGAAGATGCTCATCACATGTATTAAGATAAATGTGAGCAATAGATCCTTTTGTAAATCTATTTCCGAGTTTATAAAGTTTATTAGCTGGTCTTACCTAGGTTAGGAAACCAGAGCAGAAGTATTTACTTTTACGGTAAGTACTAAGTGGCAGGAATAAATATTGAGTTGAAGAAATGAATACTAAACATGGAATAGAACTTTTGATTTGTTTCAGATTTCTTCAGTTTACCTCAGAGAAGTCATTAAAGAACTTCAAGCATCTCTAAACTTTAAAATAAGAGGTTTAAAAGTTTTCTGGTCTCTTCTGTCTCTGACGTTCTAAAAAGAAAGGAGAATGTGTTTGGAAACATATAATTATTTTAGCACAGGAATCAAAAATTACTTTAGACAAAGGGAAGATGTCTAGATAAAATGGTGAGGTAGAGAAGCTTCTTATAATAAGGGCAGGGAAATTAGTGAGGACATTCCTTTATATGAGAACAGGGGATTTCATCATTTTATTTCTAACAGGAAGGGAAAGAGAGCACTGTAGAGATGTGAAGGGGGTAGGACAAAAGGGGAGACAGAGCAAGACAGTGAATGCCAGGTGGGGAAAAAAACAAAAACAATGAGAAATCCTCAGTGGAAGTGATGGTGTGTACTGACCAAAATAGACTTTAGAGACCAGAGATGTCTAACAATCACTCTTCTGGAAATAATCAGTAGAGTGTTTAGTATTTACTCATGGTTTGGGAGTTGAAATCTTAAGTCATTATCTGAGTCACTGTGGGCCACCACTGGAACAATGTGTGGGCAATTATGGTTTTAGAAAGCAGGAAAATCATAATCCATTTTGTTTCTCCAAAATATTAGCGAGGCCATGAAATTGGGGTGGCTGAGGGAGAATTTAAACCAAATTAATCTAGATGTTTTTCTGAGTCTGTGTCTCATTCTGTTGCCCAGGTTGAAGTGCAGTGGCACAATCACGGCTCACTGCAGCCTTGATCTCCTGGGCTCAGGTGATCTTTCTGCCTCAGCCTCCCAAGTAGCTGAGATTACACACACCACTACAGCCAGCTCAATTTTTGTAGCAATGAGTTCTTGCTATGCTGCCAAGGCTGTAATCTAGGCTTTTGGGAAGTACACAAGATAGTAATGATCATCTTTACTGTATGGATTTGAAAACAAAATTTCAAAGAGGTAAAGCTATTTGTCTAATGTTTCTTATCAGTAAGTAGCATGATGGGATTTAGAGCCCAAATCTTACACTTAGAGAAAAGTGCTCTAGTTTCCTATATAGAGGATGATTTTAGGGGAAGTATGTCCATATCCTGTAAGAGTACAAGTGATCATTGTCCTCTTCATTCACTATGACTCTACATCAAATACTTAGGGCTAGGAGCTCATAATTTTTGATTTAACTAACTGATTTAATGCCACAGATAAGATTGCAGGTGTCAATGACAAGTGGAAAAGTCTTCAGATTTTTACGTTGCTACAGATAACTATACTCAAAATTTACTAATTTTAACAAGCATAAAAAACTTATCATGTAAAAGGCATGTTATCACAATATTTATTTATTTATTTAGGATATGTGGGGTACAAGTCAGGGTTAGTTACACAAGCAGGTTTCATGCAGGTGAAATTTGTATAGCATAAGTATAGTCAACAGGATCTCACATCCCCTGGTTTAGGACTAGGTACTCTTTGGGATGCTATGTGCTGCCTCCCTTCCCCCCTCCCCTGTCAGTGTCCATTGACTGCCAATCCCACCCTCATGCTATTGGGATTAAGGTTCAGGTCCCACTTATGAGCAAGAACATGTGGTATTCAGTTCTTTGTTTCTGTGATACATCAGTAAGTATTAAGGTCTCCAACTTCACCCAACTTGCTGCAAATTCCATGATTTTGTTCTTCTTTATGGCTGTATAATATATTATTGTGAATATGTACCACATTGTCTTTATTCAGTCCACTTTTGATGGGCAGTGTAGTTGGTTTCATGTTTTTGCTGTGCTATAAACTTGGGTATACAGATGTCTTTTTTGTAGAACTATTTATGTTCCTATGGGTATATTCCCAGAAGAGGTATTGTGGGATCATATGAAAGGTCAGTTTTAGCTCTTTTAGGAATCACCACACTGCTTTCCACAGAGGCTGAACTAGCCTGCACCTCTACCAACAGTGTAGAAGCATTCCCTTTTCTCTACACCTGCACCAACATCTTTTGTTTTCTGATTTATTGATGATGGCCATCCTTACTGGAGTTAGGTGATATCTCATTGTGGTTTTGATTTGCATTTCTCTGATGATTAGTGAGGATGAGCAATTTGTTCATGTATCTGTTGGCTGCTTGTGCTACTTTGCTAGCACGGTGTGGAACAGGTTCTTGAGAAGCCTACAATGCAGTGATGGAATGGATAGGAATGTGCACATATGAGTAGAGTTCAGTGTGATATTCTTGAATAGCATAAGTATATACAAAGAATGAAGCCCAATTAAGACTTTTGCATGCACTTTTTCTTTTCATTCAAAAAACATTTACTGACTATCTATTAGGTGCTCCAAATTATATCTTAGAGAAAAAATATCCAATAAATATTTAGTAAGAAATAACAAGAACACATTTTATTGTTATTTCTTAGGATAAAAGATGAGTCCTAGTAAGAAAACTTATCTATAATTTCTAAAACAAATAAGTATGTGTTATATGTAAACATAAACATAAAACATATGTATGTTTATATGTATGTAAACATATACAATAAGTCAATAGTCAATATGATTTTAGCATTATTAAATCTGTCATATGTGATTTTGTAAGTTATAGGTATAGGATATACACCACCTTTAAGTATGTATTTAATTTGCAATAATTCACTGAGGTTTTAAGTCTATCCAATTTGTGAAGAACTCCTAAGTAAATCTAGGAGTCAGAAGAAAGTTTGACATCAGTTATTTTCTAATTCTATCTCATTAGACTTGCCTTTAGTATTAAGAAATGTTATTCTATTTTGAAGTTTCCCAACTTGGTTTCTCTAACTACATTATATTTGGGTTATTCTACATCCTTGACCACTACTTTGAAGGAATGCAAGTTTTTCTTCTTCTGTCCTGTTGTATTATTTTGACATTACCCAGGAATCTAGCTTTTCTTGGACCCTTTCCTCTGCATGATATTCCCTGGTAATCATATCCATGCAATTACAGTTTCAATTATCACCTATTGCAGGCAAATAACACATATATCTTCTACTTCATAAACCTTCTGTGTTCTAGAGATGCACATTACAACTGTTCAGTCAATATACCCCTCGTGTCTGCAGGCACCTTAAAGTCAGCAGATTTACTTCCTAAAAACCAAGGAATTTCCTAAATTCCTTCTCTCCCTATATTACATCTTACATAGGGCTTTGAAGATTTTATACAAATTATACAAGAAAGATAATATTGGAGAGGAGAAGGAAAGCTATTTCAAGTTGGGCAAGCTGTACGTTAAAGACCTAAAAATATAAAATGGCAGTGTAAGCATGAGGAACCACAAGTTGGTTGAGATTTCAAAGAGGAAAGTGTGTGTGGAGGTGGGAGGTGGAGTGTTGGAGGATGAGGCTGGAGAAGTAGGTAGTAAGGAGAACACGTATGGGTTGCTTTGCTTGAACTCTATCTTGTAGGTCACTTGTTTTTAAAAACGTGTCTGTAAGTGTTCAGTTGTGAGATATGTTGTAATGAACTTTGAATAACAAAAGACTACACTTCCAAAGCAATTTTCTTTATAAGAAAAAATGAGTTCAAGATGATTTTCTTATTCAAAGTGCCTTGTTGAGAACAGAAATCAGTTGGTGTCATGGGGTTGGGTGCTTGCCTATTTTTCTGGTCTCATCTTTTATATTCCTTAGTGTACAGCATATCCATCTGTCATATTAAATAATTTAGAACATATGAAATGCAAACAAATCACTTCTCATTACAACATTTACAAAAAAATAAACTCAAGGCCTAGTTAACCTCCCTTAATTCTTAACCTGATTAATTGCAATGCATCTTTGGATTATTAAACTGAGTCTTAGAAAATCTCACTGAATAGTTCCCCATACAGTTACTCATACAGTTACTTTGTGTTTGCCTAGTACCCTGAGACATAGTTGTATCATGGTATTGTAATGTTTATTTACTTGACTGTGTCCTATATTTGATGGTGAGTCACCTGAGAGCAGATTTTGTGTAATTCAGCTCTGGATATTCAGCGCCCTGTAATGTATTCAATAAATGTTGGATGAATGAATGAATAATTAATTGACATTGCCAGTAATATTGACATAGCAATGAACCTTACAAAGTACCCCTAACAAAAACTCCTTGAAAGTTGGCAGAACTTAAATTTTTAAATATATACAATGTACATTTATATTTACTACTGCAGATGAACAAGGAAGAATAAAGTGGTCAAGATAAAGTGAAAAATCATTTCAATTTTTTTTTGAGGATTTATTCACTACCCCAAAGTTGAGGTCATCATATTTGTGCTGTATTTGCTGATGTACCTAATCACTTTGCTGGGCTATATTATTCTGATCTCCATCACCTGCCTGGATTTCCACATGCACATCCCCATGTACTTTTTCCTTAGCAACCTTTCCTTTCTGGACATGTGGTACACTCTTTCTTCTCTCCTTCGAATATGGGCAAACTTCACTTCAAAGAAAAACACGATTTCATTCTCAACATGTCCCACACAGATGTAGCTAGGAGTGAACCTTTAGCTCCTACTGGACCCACTGACACCTGGAGTGTTTGTGTGTGGGGAGGAAAGAAGGTTATTATTATTATTTTTTTGCCATCTGCTGTGTGAATGACAACCAGGTGCAAGTGAAAGTTAAGCTTCCTGCTCAGCCCATCAACATCACCCAGGTCTAGCAATCAGATACCTGCTACCATTGACAGGGATTAAAAGTTTAGCTGTTTGGTTCCACTGACACTGCAATTTTTCTGTTGGTTTTGGCTAAAGTAGAGTGGGTATTGTTAAATTTGTTTTGTTTTATTTTTCTGGGTAATCCTTTTCCTGGTACTTTGGTTAGAGGAACAGACTTTCTTTGGGCCCATTTAACCTGTACCTCTTTGGCAGTTCTGCACTGCAGGCTTCTTCAGTGTTTAGTCCAGGATATATGAAAAAACAAAAGAAAACCCAAGGAACTCAAACCATGTACTTCTTCAAGTCTTGAGGTTTCTAGTTAGTCGTCCTTTTCCCCACCTTTCTGAATCTTCCTATGCTGGTTCTTGTTGTGCTATGTCCAATTTTTAAAAATTTTTAACTGGATGAATTATGGAAGTGTGAGGTTATGCCATCTTAACTAGAAAGAGAAGTTCCTTTATTGGGCTTTTAGTTTGCATTATTTAACTGGTTGTTTTAGATGATATAAACATATTCATTCTACATCTATTAGAATATAATTTGAATTAGCATTTTACAATTTATTAAGCAAAATAATTCCATTAACTGCTTTCTCACATTTTTGCTGTTATATTGCCATATATTTTACTTACATATAACTTTTAGCCCAAGAATATATTGTTATATTTGTTGTTGTACTAAATCAAGTCTTTAAAGCTACACTTTCTAATGCTCTTTAGTTTTTCTTACTGTAAAGCATTTCATTTAGCCTCATTTGCTTATAGCCTGAAGAAATTCCTTTAGTATTTCTTGCACTATGGGTCTTCTTTTAATAAATTTTAAGATTTTGATTGTAGTTATTTTGTTTTCAATTCTGATGGGTAGTGTCACTATGTATAATATGCTAACTTGGCAAGTTATGTATTTTTCAGTAACACTGTATGTGTGCCAATCTATTCATTTAGTCTGGTTGTATTATTCTTGATGCAAAATCATCTGTAATTTTTATTTCCCTTGGAATTTTTTTCTCTGTTTTTAAAGTTTTCTCTTACTTTTTTACTTTCAGCTGTTTAAATGTTATACATCAAATATGGTTTGATTTGTATTTATCTGAGATGCCAGATTGATTTGTTTCCCCAATTGTGAAAAATTCTCAATTCTCACCTGTTTAAACATTTTTTTTTTCTGTCCCATATACTCTCTTCCTTTTCTGGAACTCCAAATGCACTACGAAAGAACTTTTGAGGTTTCCTGTATGTCTCTCATGCTTTATTGTTATTTTTAAATTGTTTCTTTATCTTTATTTTATTTTTTTAAGTGAGAAAGCAGGATTTATTGAGAGGACAGAAAAACTCTACCGTGGGAGGGGACCCAGGGGTGTTGCCTTTATCTCTATTTTAAAGTTAAAATACTTTTTATTGACTTCTCTTCTTATTCACCTATTAGTCCTGCTACCATTCTCAGTCTGCAGTGCACCCCATCCAACAAATCCTTAGCTTCAGATATTGTATTTTTAAGTTTTAAACTGTTCACTAGGTCCCTTTAAATATTATTTAAGAGATTATATTTTAGGTTAATTTCTCCCTATTTTTACCCATTTTGTCCATCATTGCCCCTAATTTGCTTAACATATTTATAGCAATTAATATAAAGTACTTGTCTGCTAACTACAAAAGATTGCTTGTTATATAACTAGAAAGATTTATTATTCTTAGAATATAGATCTTCTTGAATCTCTGCATTCAATTTTTTATATCTTAAATAAACACATATAAATATATTTTAGTTTATTCTTTTTTTCTAGTCGTGACAGGAGCTATGGTCTGTCCTGGTGTTTTACCTCTTACCTGAAGTAAAACAACTGACCCTAGTACTCCATTTTAAAAAAATCTCACTTAGCTCAATATAGAGGATATAATAACTAAGAATGTTTCCTGAAAGCTTGGTTGATTTTGGATTTCTTTCAAACTGGAGTAGAGGGAAATATTTACTCTCCTTACAAAGGCAATCTTAAGTTTATGTAAGCATGAGACTGAGAGACTAGGAGGATATTGGTTATAAACATGTTGTCTCAGTTGAGTATAAATCACTCAGAAGGGTTTCCAGACAGGTATTTGAATATGTGGAAATTAAATTGAAGAGATAAAGGCAGATGATTTTGATTGGGTAGGTCCTAATAAATATGATAACCTTCAGGTCCACCATATTTTGGGATAAAAGGGAAAAGAACAATCACTGAAGGACATATAGAAGGAGAATTATGGCAGGAGGAAGTATAGATTCTGTACATTCTGAATGTGAACATACTGTCTGTTAGAGGGAGAAATGGTCCATGAAAATCTTCCAGAAACTCTGCCTCAACTTTTTCCGTATGTTCACATTCAGAATGTACAGAATCTATACCTCCTCCTGCCATAATTCTCCTTCTGTATGTGGGCGTGGTAGCGTGCACCTGTAATTCTGGCTACTCGGAAGGCTGAGGCGGAAGGATCGCGGAGCACAGCAGGTCGAGGCTGTGGTGGCCGGGAGCGGCCAATGCACTCCAGTCTGGGTGACAGAGTGAGATTCCAACAAAAAAAAAAAAAAAAAAAAAAGAATTGTTTGTTTCTGAGTCTCTGTAGAATTATAAAGAGAAGGGGACGTAGAATATGAAGACATAGCTTTTTCCAGGGGTCTTGGCTTTTTCACTGAGGCATGATATAAGGTCCTTTACTGAGAGAGTGATCAGGGAGTAAGTAAGCATGATGTGAGAACCTAACACGTGTGGAGAGGTTTTGGACAATCTTCTGACCAGAGTGGATTATAAAGATTTATCAACTAGTATACACAAAGATCTCAGAGATATAGTAGAAGCCCAAGTAAAGAATAATTGTCATATTTTCAGTGATCTGAATACACCAGTTCATATTACTGTCTGAAAACACTGAAAATTAAGAAGAAGAACCAGGCATTGGGAAGTATGAGGGCATCTGTTTTATACCAGGCGAAGTACTGGGAGATTATAAACACACACACACACACTCACTAATTTAATTTAAACTTGTTCTCATTTCAACATTACAAAAAGCCTAAGAAATAAATATATTCTTTTTTATGAAGATGAATAACAAGAATCAGAGGTTAATACTTCCAGTCACATAGACCATTTAAGCATCTCGACTTAAAAGCTACATCCATCTGAAAGTAAGTTGCATCTTAGTACACCCAAACTCACTGTTTCTCACTTAATTAGTTTGCTGATAATCCTATTTCTTTCTAGGTGTCTCTTTGGAAAGAAGGTGAAGTAATTGATTTTGCCTGGATGACAACCACCCTTAAGAATCTGCATTTGTGTATTGTGACAGTATATTATATAGAGAAACAAAACAAATGGAATATATACATATAGAGAGACAGATGAACAAATATATAAATAGATATATGAAAAAGTATATATAAAGAAACATTATAAGTTATTGATTTATGTGATTATGAAGGCTAAGTCCTATTATCTGCCATTTACAAGTTGGAGACCCAGGAAAGCTGGTGTAGTTCAGAGCCTGAGAGCTGGAGAATCAATGGTATGGATTCTAATCCAGATCTGAAGGGCTGAGAACCAGGAGCACTGAGATCAAGAAAAGACTGATATCTCAGCTTAAGCAGTCAGGCATAGTTAACACAACTATCCTTTGTCTTTTTGTTCTATTAAGACTCTCAAGAGATTGGATGATACCCACTCACATTGGGGAGGGGCATCTGTTCTACTCAGTTTACCAATTCTAATGGTAATCTCTTCTGAAAATACTCTCACAGATACACCCAGGAATAATGTTTAACCAGCTAATCTGGGCATCCAATGATTTCATCAAGTTGACACAGAAAATCAATCATCAAAGACAATACTGTACATACGGTTCATAGTAACAAAGAAGTCACAATTTGCTTCTTTCTCATTATTATATCACATCTTCATATTACTAATTTTCCAACACGAAAATATCTGCTATAACTTAACACTGTGGTGGAGGAAGCCCCTCAAGCAAATCATTAAATAAAAAATCTTGTTTGGGGTGGTAGTTTATAAAGTTACAGTAGGATAGAATTAATTGGTAATGAGATGTTGAAAACTATAATAGCTAACTTTTATTCAATTCTTATTCTTACAGATTTCACACTGTTCATAGAAACAATCTAAAATTTACAAAAAACTTACATTAAAAATTGTTTTCTTCCCTCAGTTTTTTTCAGAGTGTATTGCCAAGATCCTTGATTGCCCCATCAGTTTTGATTGATTTAGTGTGTTATTCCTACAAACAAGGGTGTCCTCTTACACGACCACAGTGCAATCATTGGAATTGGAAAATTAACTTTGATACATTACTTATCTTTAATCTCTAGACCTCAATGGATTTTAGCCAATTGTTCTAATAATATATTTTGGAACAAAATGATCCAGTTCAAAATTTATGTTGCCCGGTGTGGTCATGTCTCTTTAGCCTCCTCCAATCTGAAAAGGTTTCATCTTTCCTTCACTTTTATGTCCTTGATATTTTTGAAAATTATACTCCACATATGCTGTAGAATGTTCTTCAATTTGGGTCACTCTGTGTCCTTATGATTATGTTCAGGTTATGCATCTTTTGGCAGTAGTATCACAAAGGTATTGCTCTATTCTTCTCTTTGCATTCTATCAGGGGTCCCATGATTTCAATTTGCCATATTACTTGTAAAGTTAACTCTGGAAATTTAATGAAAATGGTATCCTCTAACACAAAATTACTTTTTCCCCTTTGCACGCAGTAAGTTTTATCTTGTTTCTCATCAAACTTTCAATTTATTCATGAATTTATTTATATCACTATGAACTCATGGTGGCTTAATTAAATGAGTTCTAATAATTTAATATCACTTTAATTTTGATGCTCATATTGTCCCTGATTTTGCTAGTGGGGACCTTTAAAAACTGACTTATGTATTCTTTTGACATGTTTTCACAATTTTTAACCATTCTCATGCTGGCATAAGACGTTGACAGCAAGATATTCCAGGACCATCTTGATCTTTCCAGAACTTCTGAAACTAACTCTGGTTCCTTTAATGGAGATCTATATTTAGAAAACAAGATCTGGCACCAAAGGTGTACAATAGTTATTGGCATGTCATTGCTTCCAGGTTGCATTAGTGTATAATATTAATATTTAGAGAATAAATGTATGTTGTGCATACATAATTACACATATTTATATTTGTATTAATTTCTACACCTATATCTTGCTATCATTGCCCTATCCCTTTTTAATCTTTCTATAGGTATATATCTCTATCTCTTTCTATTAAAAAGCTTGCATTCACACTGAATTCTAATTCAACACCCCAGGGTTTATTCTAATTTTCTTCCTTTTCATATTTGTAACTTCCTCTCTGACAGTGAGAAACCTGGTCCTTGTTATACTTAATATGTTTATTTATTACTTGTTTGATCTGTATGTAACCAATTTCCCATTTCTTTTGCTTCAAACTCCCTCATGGGATGTCCTCTTCACACCACGATCCTCATACATACATCCTTCTCCACTTGCTTGGATTCTGACACTTCAGACAAGGCAGTCTCCTTCAAGGATAATCACTCTGTTCTGGTTCTGCCTCACTTTTGCTTTTTTCCTCCCCTCAGGTATCTCCTTTGCGTTCCATTCAAGGATTCGTTCTTCTCCCCTCTCAGTGTAGTCTTGTACACTACTCTTCTAAATCTTCCCCCATGGATGCTTTCTTCATCCCTTTAGGGCTCTGACAACTCACTCTAGACCACCTGCTTGTGGTGTGCAGATTTTTCTTTACCTTGCTTGTGTTCTAATATCTTTTACCAGTCAGTTTGCCTTTGCAGGTGTGGTCCTCAACCGTGTGCTGGATCCACATGCCCCTCTTGTATGTGTACCTCTTGTATTCTGCTTAGGCTCTGGCAACCTGAGCTGAGCCTCACTTCCACATTGGTATCTCCCGTACTCTGTGCAGGATCCAAAACGGCATGCTAGGCAGTACAAATAAGAATGGCCTCTTCCACAGTGCTGGATTATTAAAAACCTTTGCTAGGGAGCATCAAACATACCTTCTTCACTCAGCTTCAATTATAACACTATGCCAGGCAGCTCAACTATGTATCATACACATATATGATGTTTAACAAAAATACAACTATATATTATTATTCACTAGCCACTTCAAGAGTTTTTTAATGAAAAAATATTGAAATATTTAAAATGAGACTATTGCTTCTGAAAAGAGTAAAATTGCCAATGTTCTACAAGAATTTATCCACCTGCTATATTTTTCTCATCAGTTGCTTATTGGGAAATACTCTATGATTTTTGTCTTACTCAGCCCAAAATATCTCTTGAGTATATTTCATTCAATCTTTTATCTTCCTTTATTTCCCCCATACTTAAAAATTAGTTGTTATGTTACCAAAATCTTTTAAAATTGCAGTTTGGTAAATAAGATAATATATAAATTCTATTTCTCTTATCTCCCTGTATTAAATCATGTGCTTAGACCGTATTTTATCATTTTTTAAAAAGTTTTAAATATTTAAACAGTTAATTACTGCCAACTTTTTAATTAACTTGACATTAGACTTTATATGGAGAACAGTGAGACATGCTTCTGCCACAGGGAAGATCTCAGAAGCTAAGAAATGATTATAGCATAAAAGAAAAACTGCTCTAGGGGAGATAAAGGCCAGGGAAGCACAGAAGAGGAAGTAATTAACTCTGGAAAAAATTTGAATGGCATTGCCAAGGATATGGCACTCGACCTCTTTTCCATGCGGTTGTTAGGATTTCACTTGAGAAGGAGAAATATGAAAATGCTACTGTAATAGCATGTGCTATTGTCATTAGGTATAATATAAAATATATATAAGTAATTACACAGGAAATGGACCACAGCATGTGTAAAGAGGTGGGGAGGCATCTAGCTGAAAATGGAAGTTGGAGATAGATCAAATCACTGGTTAAAAGAAAAGGCAAGAATAAAGCAATAACAACAACAACAAAATAACATGAAATAGTTTTCCAAAATAGAGGGCTGAAAAAAATGTGTTTTCATTGTTAGGTAGACACATGGACTGGATTTTCTTAGAAAAGCTTAATTAAAATTTCTTTTTCTTGTTTCCAAAAGTTTAACTCTCACTTATTAGACCACTTGTCCTGACATTTTATGTGATCACAGTCATTTTCATAAAGTAATATAGTTAAACTATTAATCTTTACATTTCTTTCTAACTTTGAAATTCTGTGACTTGACATATGTCCTTAATTTCCTTCTTTCTGTTTATGTTTAAAACTCTTATTTCAAATTTACGAGTTTATTTTATGCATAAACTCAGAAGGGTCAAAGTGTCATTTTTTCCTACAGGACCAGTTTCTGTTTATCAATTTTCTCATAGCTCCATGCACCTCTGTATTCCTCAGGCTGTAGATGATAGGATTCAGCATGGGGGTGACTATGCCATAGAACAGGGCAATCAACTTGTCGAAAGCAGAGTCTTTGGACTTTGGCTTCATGTACATAAAGAGAATTGTCCCGTAAAACACAATCACCACTGTCATGTGGGCTGAGCAGGTGGAAAAGGCCTTTTTTCTTCCTTCAGCTGAACTGATTCTTAGTACAGTAGAAAGGATGAAAACATAGGAGATGCAAATCAGCAGTAATGGAGAAAACAAAAATATGACATTACCCAACATTATAATAATCTCAATCAAGGAAATATCTGTGCAAGCCAGCTTGACAAAGGCCAATATTTCACAAACAAAATGATTAATGACATTTTTTCCACAGAAGGGTAACCATACTGCAAGAACAGTTTCGGCCAGTGAATTAAGAAAGCCTAATCCCCAGGAAAGAGCCGTCATCTGAATACAAAGCACTTTGCTCATGATGATGGGGTATTTTAGAGGGTTGCAGATTGCCACATAACTGTCATATGCCATTACTGCTAGAAGCACACACTCTGTGGATCCCATAGTGTAAGAGACAGACATTTGAGCAACACACCTAGTGAAGGAGATGTTTTTTTTCTCAGGTAGGAAGTGTACCAGCATTGAGGGGATAAAAGAGGATGTGTAACAAATGTCTAGAAAGGAAGGATTACCAAGGAAGAAGTACATGGGCGTGTGAAGTCAGGCATCCAGGAGTGTTAGGATGATCAAGATGCCGTTCCCCAGAAGGATCACCAAGTACATCACCAAGCATATAATAAAAAGGAGTTTTTCAGCTCTTGGGTACTCAGAAATTCCCTGCAGAATGAACTCAATCTCTGTCCACTTGGTTCTTTCCATATTTCTTTTTTACACTTGGAGATGAATGTCTATACAGTATTATATGAAGTGAAAAATAATTGTTGTGAGAGGAGCAAAGAGTATCAGGACTAGCTGGAGTGGTGGTAGCCGCTTTGAGTTTAGCTTTTGGAATTCCTCTTTTTAGCTCATAAGGCAGTGGGTTGAAGATACATGTTAATTATATTGGTAGCTTATTAAAACTGCAGGTTTCTGTATTCCATTTTCTGAGATTGTGATGCACGAGGTCTGAGGCAGGGAAGAACCATTTGCGTTTTTAAGAAGCATCTGTTATTTCTCATGCACTTTGAAAATCAATACTTTGAAGAGAGCATGCTTTAATTGTTTAACAAAGATGCATTTATTTGACTTTATACAATGCCAATAATTAAGAATACCATCGGCTTAGGGTTTTATAGTTTACAAATATGTTCATACATTACTCATTTTATTATTCCTGTAATTCTCTAAGGAAAATGAAGTCTAGGGAGAAACTTATATAAGATTATGGTAAACAAACAAGGTGCTAGGCAAATCTTTATTTTTTGACTTTAAAATCCCATTTTCTAAAATGACACCTCATTGTCCTCCCAAAATTATACAGGTTGGCTAAGGAGTGAGAGTCAGGCATCGCCTAAAAAAAAAAAAAAAAAAAGAAAAAGGAAAAACCTTTTCAGGTGATTTTAGTGGGCAATTGAAGAAGAGACCTGCTCTTGTTTAATGCTTCCAAACTTTAGCATTTATATACATCACCTGGGGAATTTTGTAACCGATTCTGATTAAGTAGATTTGAGGTGGATCTTGAGATCTGCATTTATTATCATGCTCTCCGGTGATGCTGATACTGCTTGTTTACAGAACACACCTGAATAGCAGTCCTTTCAGACTATCTGTCTCCAATACCATCGGAGTGTGCTTCAACTGTGTGTAAGATGTTAGTTAGACAATGCAAAACTGAACACTATGGTGAAATTTGAAGGTAAGACTTCTGTGGAGTTTATTGCAGTCAGTTCCATGTTCTTTAGGTTTTAAACATATAAGCAACCAAATTGCCCACAGAAGAATCTGTCTTTTATTTCTGTCTATATAAAATTACTGTTCTACTTGTTGAATTTTCAGTTAGGGCTGATATTGTCCTTAAAAAGGTGTCCAGTTTGAGCACCTGAGTAGTGCACCAAAAAACATGGAACAAATGACTTTAATGTGAAAAATTTAAAGGGTAGATATTACCTGTTGACCTTCTTATCATAAATAAATCACAGGATATAATTTTGAAAACACCTATTCATCCTCATGGTATTCAACCTAGCTTTAAAATATATTTCTAGAGGAAAAAAATTGATCCAATGTGTGAATTTCCACTTAGTGTTATCAAAAAATGGCTTGTTTTCAGTATAGGATTTGCCATTTCTGTGATTGTCATTTGCCAACAAGTTGTACTGTTTTCTATGAAAACTCCAGTTTCTAATGCTCAGACAATCTAATCAGCATAAAAAGATGCTTATATTTCTATTGGCTATGGACATAAGGAATTTCATCTAACTCAAGCTGCAACCTGCTTAATAGGAATACATTACAATGAGGTAAGTGTTGGGTAGGCCAGCATATTGGCATTAAGATTGAAAGTTTATTGTCCATAACTGCATTTATCAACCTGCTTTGAATCTGCCAATGAAATTCTGATAGAGGCTTTGAAATTCTGTATTAAAGTTTTTTCAGAAAATATATGAATCCAATAGAATGTCTCTCTTTTCTTTTCTAGAAACATCTAATGGAAGATGAAAATTAATTTCAGAAAATAAGTATGGTATACATTTGGTATCCTAACAGACCTGAGATAGGTGCCGCAATAAAAATTTCACTTGCAAATATATATAAATATATATTTTTTGAGTTGGAGTCTCACTCTGTCGTCCAGACTGGAGTGCAGTGGCCGCTCCCGGCCACTGCAGCCTCGACCTGCTGGGCTCAGGCAATCCTTCCATCTCAGCCTTCCAAGTAGCCGGAATTACAGACATGTGCTACCACGCCCGGCTGATTTTTTAATTTATTGTAGAGATGAGGTCTGGCTGCCCAGGCGGGTCTCAAACCCGCAAGCTCAGGCAATCTACTCACCTCAGCCTCCCAAAGGCGCGGGATTACAGTCTGAGCCACCAAGCCCGGTGCTTGAAAATATTTTTAAGAGAAACTGCCAATTTGCCTTGATGCTTTTAAATAAGAAAAAAAAAAGAGATAATTTACAGTACAGAAGAACTTATTTGCAGTACTCTTGCAATGCTAGTGTAATTTAAGAAATAACTGGCAAGCACTCTGTTGAATGGTATTGTGCATTCAATTTTTCTGCATTCACTTTCTAACATGGATGCCTAGACTCTGCTTGGGAACAGGGAATGTAAATTGTTAAGACTTCGAATAATTTCTAATAAATCATTTTCCATGGAACTTATAGTATTGAATAATTTTATCAGACTTTTCCCATTATTGGATATTATCTTTTAAAACAGTTTAATACTCTTATCTGTTAAGGAATTGATAAATAATCTTAGTATACTCATCTGATAGGCCATTATGCACATCTTAATATGACATTTGTATGAACACAAAAGTGATGTTTAAGTTATATTAAAATGATTAATTCATAACAGAAACAAAACAGCAGTATACAGCATTATTTGCAAAACTAAAAACCTAAAACAAAGATAACCTAGACAGAAAAGAAAGGCTGAGAATGTCCAAAATGTTAATGGCTATCTTAGATATTTTTTTTCTGCATTTCCAAAATTATTTAAATTTCTAGAATAAATATACATAAAGGAAAAATATAATCAAAGTGAAAACCACTGACGAATGCTAGAAAGATGAAACTCAGAGTAAAAACAGTTAAAATAATTTAAATAGTACAGAAATTGTCTAAGGTGACTAAAGATTACACAAGGTGGCTGAGTTGTACTGGTGTGCCCTTTATAGTTATTCACAGGAACCAACTGTTTATTTGTGTTGGATCATTTATAATCCTTACACTCAAAATCTCCCAGGTAACAGTCTCTATTGTTTCCAAGTGGTACACTAAGATAAAGAACTTGAGTTCCTGACTTAATCATAAGGCCTCAAAAGAGATCGCAGACCATTGATGCCTAGACCAGAATTGTCACTAGAAGATGAAATGTGTATTTTTAAAAGACTCCAAACCAGCCTAAACCCCCTAAACCTCTCTTTCCCAACACCAGGTCTTTCGTAAGAAATACCTAGTCAGTGGGTTCAATGCTCTGGGGCTGCATCTGGGTCTTGCTTTAGTGTAATAGACCTAAGCAAAGTTGGTGACTTTTTAAATTCAAGCCAGAAGTCAAGCTCCCCAATTTCCTGGAAAAACTTCTAACTTTTTTGTTTTGTTTCTTTTTATTAACTTAGTTACTTTAAGATCTTGTGTTTAATTTTTTTTTCCAGTGAAATCTGTATGCTAAATATTCACCAGGAGAAACAATACTGTCATATTTTCCAGCTCTTCTAAAGAGATTAATTGAGACCACTGATATTGTACAAAGTGGAATGGGCATGGCAGCTCTCGACTTATAGATATACTGTAATTCTTTTTTTTTTTGAGTCGGAGTCTCACTCTGTCGCCCAGACTGGAGTGCAGCGGCCACTCCCGGCCACCGCAGCCTCGACCTGCTGGGCTCCGGCGATCCTTGCGCCTCAGCCTTCCGAGTAGCCGGAATTACAGGCGCGCGCTACCACGCCCGGCTGATTTTTTGATTTATGGTAGAGATGAGGTCTCGCTGCCCAGGCGGGTGTCGAACCCGCGGGCTCAGGCAATCCACTCACCTCAGCCTCCCAAAGGCGCGGGATTACAGGCTGAGCCACCGAGCCCGGCTTTGTAATTCTTAATTAATATACCATGAGGAAAGACAATTTAACTTGCAAAGGGAAGAGTACTTGACAACATGTCAGTCTTAGCATTTTGTATACTTTTTATAATTTAATCTTCAAAATAACCCAAATGCTATGACATTTTTACAGATGAGAATTTTTTTTTTTGAGTTGGAATCTCACTCCACTGCCCAGACTGTAGTGCAGTGGCACACTCTCGGCCACTCCAGTGTGTCGGCCTGCTGGGCTTGGGCGATCCTTCCGCCTTCAGCCTTCCAAGTAGCCAGAACAGCAGACTACAGACATGAGCTACCAGGCTCGGCTAAGTTTTGATTTATTGTAGAGAGGAGGTCTCGCCAAGTTGCCCGGTCTGGTCTCGAACCCTCGGGCTCAGGCAACCCACTCCCCTTGGCCTCCCAAAGTGCTGGGGTTACAGACTGAACCACAGATGAGGAAATTAATTTGAAATTCAAAGATTAAGGAAAATTTTCAATATGAGTGGCAAATGCCAGAACTATAATTTAAACCCTTGCCGTTGTGATTCCCAAGTTTCCATGTTCACCACTGTACCTCAGTGTTTACTTATTTATACAATACAAATATTTTATAAAACCAATTTAGATGCACTGAATTTTCAGCAAGTATCCTTATGATAATTACACACATAGAAAATACATTTGCCTCCTTTGCAAAACACTTATAAAGATCATTATCCACAATAATAACTTCAAACAAACACCTAACCAAAATTCCTGTCAGGTCTATTGTTGGGAATTAAGGTCTAGTGGAATTTGATGTATAATGTAAATGAAAGCACAACAAATTTTAATATTTTTTATTTTGCCTTGACTTCCTGGTGTTCAAACTAACTGTTATGATTACTTCTCCCTTTCTTTCATATTATTTGTTTCTAATACTATTTTTATCATAAATATCTTTAATTATATGTTTTTCAAACCCTTACTGGACATAGTTTATATGTGAATAATATGTAAATCACCATGTACTCTTTCTCCATATGACTATTCCCTAAGACTTTAATGGACCAGATACTTGATTACATTAGCCATTAACCTATTACTTATAAATATGTTGCATTGTAAGCAACTTTCTTTTCTTCATATGGGTTAATAATATAATCTCAAAAGAGATTCCAGACCATTGGACCATTTTGGAATTAAAAATACAAATTAAAAAAAAAAAAATCTGGTAGATGATGATTGGGGTTTTGTCTTTTTTTCTTTTACATATATATTTGTATTTTTACAATACCATAAGCAATGACCACATCAACTAAAAAATCTATATATAAATTGATATTTTCCTCTTGAAGTAATTATAATAAAATCTTATCTGTTTATCTTACCTCCTGACTGAATTTTAAACTCATCCACACCATTCCATGCTATCAAAAAATAGGGAATATTCCTAGAAACTTGAATTTAGTTTATATTTTTTGAGATGAGAACAGAAGATTCTCAATTTGAAAGACAGTGGGTCCTCTTTCTTAAAAAGAAATGTGAGAAAAATAAATAGGCACAATCAGCCAATTTGTACATAAATATGCTTAAGAGAGTGTCAAAGAAATAAAGTATATTTAGGATAAGGATCAATGATGCAACTGTAGTCTTTCCATAATTTGTCCTAAGTTGATGCTTACTCAAGGGAGGTGAATTAAGCACTTATTTTTACAAACTTCTTTAGTCCCTATGGTTGTAAGTCAAAAACTTAGAATTCCCTCGGGATATGTTTTCTGATTTCATCTTATCAAAGACTCAGTTTTCCTGACCTAAAGGAAACCTTGCTCAGTCATACATTTCTTGAAGTATTAATTGAATATGTCTGCATTTGATGGCCTTTTCATATATTGAGGCTGGATTCAGAATGTCCAACAGTCCTCAGAAAAGTTAAATTTTCTTTAAAAATCTGTTTTCCTTTTTACTGCATAAGTAATACTAGGCTAACGCTATAAAATTCCAAATTCTAGTTCTTTAAACTCTTTTTGTCTTTCATTTTTATTAAAATGTCTTTCATTTTAATTTTTTTAATTTCAGACCACATGTAAACATTTTTTCTTTATGCTAGTATAATTGTAGCATAAATTTTAATTAGCATTTGTCACTTTATATTAATACTTTTCTGTGATTTTTAAATTTTTTATAGTCTTTATGCTACTCTTCAAAAATATTTAAACACTACTATATGCAATTTCCATAATCTAACCAATTTTTCATATTATTGAACATTCTAATTTGTTTTTTATTCTTTTATTTTTTATTTTAAAGATGTAGGTTACAATTCAGGGTTAGTACAGAAGTGTTCATCATACAGGTAATGTATGGGAAACTTTATTGGTGTTATGTGCCCCTCCCTTTGAGATTTTTAATATAATGACGATTGGCGTCTCTGCATCTAGCTATTTAATATGCTTTTTCTTCTACTAGAAATACTTTAAGATAAATTTCTAGAAATAGGACTATAGAATGAAAGGGCATGAATTATGAGAGAATTCTTAGTACCCATGCATATTTTTCCAAGACTTATTTTTCTAAAACTTAACCCTTTATATCATTCTAAAATATTTTCTGAACATTTTTTAGAATTAGAAAAGATGTTTATTCTTTTCGATTTGAATGCAACATCACTTTGTTGAACTTTTTGTTTCTATAATTTCGAGTTAACATTTCCTTTGTGTTAATTTATTACTTATATTCTATCTCCTCTTAAGTTTTATGATCTCTTAATAGACTATCTGATTAACGCTCTGCTGTTCAAATTTTCTGCAAATACTTTTGAAATTGTGCTTTTTTCTTATTGTAATATGCTTTTTAAATTTTTTGAGGCAAGATTTTAATGATTCCTAAAAATGTCTGAATAAAATTTTCTTCTATAACTTAATTTCTTTTGTTTCATTTCTATGACAACTCTTTGTTTTATGTCTAAGTCATGGAAATGGTTGGTATTTAAAAATATAAACTAATTTTTCCAAAATGAATTTTTAAGCATATGTCACATTGTTTCCCCCCTATTCATTCACCAAATATTCATTGAATGTCTGTTATGGGCCAGGTGTTTGATCAGCTTTGAATTGAACTTGGACATAATTGGCAGAAACATATAGGTTCATAAATTTTAAGAATAAGCATGAGAAACATTATATCATAGGGTCATAATATTTCTATGTTTACTTATAATTTATATCCTTTTATGCTCAATGTTATATTATAAACAGTTTTTCACATGTGTTCAAATACTCAGGGAACATATGATTTATATTGGCTATTTATATTTCAAGACTTATTTAATCTATTTTAAAATAATGGACATTAATCTTGGTTTCATATTTTTACTATTGTAAACAATGTGGCAATAATAATTATAACATTCTTTGAGTCCTTCTGTTTTATTTATTTTGTTGTAATCTTAACCACTTCAATAATTAATTATAAAAGTAAAGATAAAGATAAATACATACTCATATTCAATTATACCAGTGAACTAGTAATATTCTGTGTGACTGGACCTTAGAGGTGAAAATTATCTTAAAATAAACCTAGTCCTAACCCTTATGAGATGACAGAAACACATATACAATGAGGTTGATGATCATCTTGCTTCTACCCCGAACCCCAGTGATAATTAGAACACTTTATAAGACCAAAAATTATTCAAAAGTGGACTGGATAAAAAATTGTGGTATATATATGTGATGGAATATTATGCAGTCATAAAGAAGGACACAATTATGAACTTCACAGCAACTTGGATGGACTTAGAATCTATAAGATTCAGTGATCTAGCACAGAAACAAAGTACTGAGTACCACATGCTCTTACTCAAAAGTAGACCCTGAATAATTATCATTATACTATAAGAAAGGGATTGACAGTAGTGGGAAACTGCTTGTGGGGGTTGTACACTTCATCAATAAGTGTACCTGATCTCAGTTCAGGTGAAGTGGGGACCAAAGTGAGACCCAAATTTTACCTGTACAATGACCGTTTGTATACCTAACCCTGAATTGTACCCCACTTCTTTAAAATGAAAATTAAAAAAAATTATTATATACTTTTTTATTTTATCTTATTGTTAAAAGTATTTATTTTTAAAGATGTGGGATACAATTCAGGATATACTTTTCTAATTTAATACAATTCTAATTATTAGAAAGTTTTTACAGTCAACTATATATGTAATATATAATATAATATATGTAATATATAGCATATAATATATATGCAAGTCTCATCCTTCTCTGTGGGACAACTAAAAAATATATATACTCTTTTCTCATGAAGCTTTTCAAGTATTTACAGATTGCTTTTTGAGTCTTTCTTGCTCTAACTTATGATTCTCCCTATACCTTCAGCCATTCTTTATGTGTTTGTTAAAATAACTAAAAACATGTATTGCTGAAGATAATGTCTTAGGAATGTGGGGTTCTTTGTGATAAAGATTTCTCCTATGCACACTACTTCTGGTTACTGGTTTTGCTGAACCCTAAAAAGACAAGGTATTCTTTGTTGTTTAAGAGGCAGAAGAGTGAAATGGTTAAAAACACAGATCCGGAATTACCTCAACTCTATCAAGCACTACCTCTATTACCTCAGGGAGGTCACTGTAACTCTCCAAGCCTCAATATTCATATCTGTAAAATGAGAAACTTAAAATTTTTACCTGATAAAGAGGTGATACATTTGAAGAATTTATCATAGTTATGAAGACATAGTAGGTACTCAGTAAAAGTGCTTGCTTATTCTTCTAATTATATGTATTATTGTAAATATGCATCTTGCTTTTACAGAAAGAAAATGGTTTTGGAGTTGGAAATACATGTGTAGGGATCTCAGTTTCCTGATTTGTAGCAAAGTGATCTCCAGTAAGCCATTTATGTTGTAAAATGAGTATTATAACTATCTTGCAGGATTGTTATGTGATAAAGTTTAAAGAGTGATTATCCTCATTCTCAGCTTCTAAAAGGAACTCCATAAAAGACAGTTAACATTATATATTTGATTATAAATTAATGAACCTGAGTATAATTTGCCTAATGTTGATGCCATAAATAATCACTTTAAATTAGTTTTGGTAAACAAAACAGACATAAAATCGTTTTAGTATGAAAATATATAAATCAATAGAGAGAATATCAAAATAAATTCCTATCACCCAAGAAAGGAATCTATCCTGATGAGTTGGAAAATATGGATCGCTTTTATAAGACAAAATTATAAACTTTGTTGAATTTGATTACACAAAGTCTTAACAAGTAATTTAAGATAATTCTATCTAAATTAGAAGAGACCCATTATTTTGGATAAGTGTATTGAAGTCAATTTATTTCAGCAGGAATACTAGTAGAGACAAAGGTGAGTGATGCACACCTCTAAGTCCTGGGTTACTGCTTAATATAGCATTGCTGTCAAACTCATAGAAGCAGAGAGTGAAATGGTGGTTTCCAGGGTTTGGGAGTGGGGAAAATGGAGAAATATTGATTAAATGGCTTAAACTTTCAGTTAAAAGTGAGCAAGGTCTGAATACCTGATGTATGGCATGGGTGATGATGGGTGTATTATTAATTTGATTATAATTATTACATGAAGAATACATATATCCAATCATCACACTGTATGCCTTGACTATATTCAATTTTTATTTGGCAATTGAATATTTTAAAATAAATAAGTAAAATAAAATGAAAGTTTTTCAATAGCTATCTAATTGGTATCTTAGGTTCCACTGTTGCCTTTCTTCAGTATATTCTCCAGAGAGTAGCATGGCAGATCTCCTTGAAATGCGATATATATCAAACAACTACTCCGCGGATGAGTATCTCATATCACCTGGCTTTTTGTTCTGATTGTGTCCTCTATGTCTTGCTTGTTATTTTTTTCTTTTTAAAGTCCTTCTGAGGACCCAGTTTCACAATCATACTAAACTGATAAATTGCCGCAACTTGATAACATGTGAGGATTCTCTTATAGGCAGTGAAGTTTGTCTCAAAAGAGAGAAAAATGCTACAGTCTGACTACATGTTCTCTACTTTCATGTGAAGGACAAGTTCTTATAAAACAAAGTGGAAAATATTTGGGAGAAGCAGGGCTCATACTTTCAAGGTCAGAGCTGTCATTCCAGCAACATTCACTAGTATATTCTTGAGCCTCACCTCCCTAAAGACATGAGCTCTTTCAAACTAGTTCCACGTTCATCTTTGGGTGTTTGATCTGTAACCAAGGCTGAGCTGGAACATCCTGCTTCTCTTGGAACTCTATGTAGAGATTGGGTGGGTGAAGAACACCATAGAGCAGAAGTGCCGGAGTTGGCAGGTCAGCATGGTCAGTTCCCCTCTCACCACAGATGCCTGTGTTCAGTACTACCAGGCGTCAAAGGAATATATATGGATACATTTTTAATTGTGATTGGTGCTAGATCATGTTAATAATAGTGTCATTATTTGAGACATTCAAGTTCAAGTTCTTAAATTTTATCACATTTTGAGCAATCATGAAAAATTCCCAGTAAAAGGTAAAGCATCTTGACCAATCCTTGTGCCCCTGCTCACATTTGTGTTATACTAATATAACACACTCTTTTTTTTTTGAGTTGGAGTCTCACTCTGTTACCCAGACTGGAGTGCAGTGGCTGCCCCTGGCCACCGCAGCCTCACCTGCTGAGCTCCGGCGATCCTTCCGCCTCAGCCTTCCAAGTAGCTGGAATTACAGGTATGCGCTACACGCCCGGCTGATTTTTTTGATTTATTGTAGAGATGAGGTCTCGCTGCCCAGGCGGGTCTCGAGCTCACGGGCTCAGGCAATCCACTCACCTCAGCCTCCCAAAGGCGCGGGATTACAGGCTGAGCCACCAAGCCAGGCTACTATAACACACTCTTAAAAGAACATCCTGTGGACATCTAATAATGTAGCCATGGTTAGACAGCTGGGCATCTACACTTTAAAATTTATGTAATAGATGCTTACATGTCTATATCCAGATGAGCAAACAATTTGTTGTTTGGGGGTGATATTATTATTCCACAGTGATTCTGAATCAATGTTATGGATAGTCATATTACAAAGATGCACTGGTTGGTATGATCATTTACTCATTGTTCTTTGTTTATTTGCCATTCATTACATTACTTTGTACCATAAATAAATGTCATTGTAGATTATGTAACTCAGAGTTAGGAAAAAAATCTTAAGACAATGAATTTTACTGTAGGTACTGCAGAATTGCCCATTATAATGCCCTGCCCCTTCATTTCCAGATTTATGTAAACATTGCAGGAGGGAAAATTCTCCTCTCCAAAAGTTGGATCCATTCTATTTCCAAACAACTCTCTAAAAAAAAATCACAACATTAATTATGTGCAACCTTAATTAATTTCCCAGGATGAAAATGAACTCCTTACATAATTTAATTTACTCTGGGGTCACAGACTCAAATATCTTCACTGCTATGCAATTGATGTATTTGAGTAAAACAAACTGACTTTAAAGTAATAGGGAGGGGTGAAGACTGTGTCATATCTCTTTAATTCCATGTGACCAAACAAAATGCATGTGTTATCACATTCCCTTTCTCACCAGTTTATCATGCTGATTTTCTATGTTTTTACTGAAATAGATCTACTGTAACCTAATTACAGTTTCTGAACGACTTGGTGATGGCAGTACATAGAGGGCTGCTCTTTTCCTAGAATAAAGTGATTACACTTGTAGAATTTTCCACACAATGATCTCATATACTCTTTAAAAAAATCCTGTGTAGTTATAACTAAAAAGGAGAAATCAGTCTCCTAGGAACAGCACCAGACTCCCTCTAGAAAACTTGTGGAGGGAAGAGTATTGTTAAAAAGTTACAAGTTTACTTTAACAAGTTTAACTTCAGACTCTTAACAGGCACATGGGAGCCCATCCCTATGTAACCTATTTGTACCTTGGTATCAGAGAGAAGTAGGTCAGTCAACTTTTAATGATGTCTTCTGAGATGTAGTTCCCTGCTCAGGTGTAAATATAAGACCATGGTTTACATTCTCATGGGAGGAGATTACTAGGCTATGAGATAGCAAGTAGAAAAGAAATGGGTTTTTCTGAGTTGGTTGCCCTTTTGGATGCACTCTATTCTGTTTTACATAGTTAAAGGTCATATAGAGTTGAACATTGTCCTTACCTATTTACTAAAGAGGTAGGTAGGAAAGTCTTGGCAGGTCTTTTAACAGCCAGAAAATAATGAAACTATATGGTGGGATAATGGGCAGTATATGAACTGGACTCTATTAGGATGTGCTCCATTCTCCTTTGTGCTCCTTCCTAGCTGTGTGATCTAGGGCCATTCATATAACTATTTTAGACTCCATATTTCTTATTATGTAAAATCATATATATCTTCAGATTTTTATGAGGTTTGAATGTATCTGTGGCATACAGAGAACAACAGCCATGGAAGTGATTGTTAATTTTCAACAGGTCTCTTCTCCCATTTCTTTGGAAGTTTAGTAGATATTTGTCCAGAGATAGTATAAAATAATTCCTATCTGGGCTAAGTAAAACAATTGCTCTTTTGTCTTTGTTGAGACTCCTACTAATTCTATGACAACTGCGGATTTGCCATTGGTGACTCCTCAATCTGCCCTGCAGGAGTCATTTCTGAACTCATTGAGTCAGAGTCCCTCAGCTCCACACTAATCGCTCTGATATTTTTGATGCCCGCATCTCTAATTTCCATTCTTAAATTTATAATATTTCCTTTGAAAGTTTTTAAAGTGCCTAGTTTTGTGATCTTTATGACTCTACATAGCCATGCCTCCCTTTCTACTCCCTTGGATGACCTACTTTCTACTCCCTTGGATGACCTACTTGCTTCTCCTTTTAGAGGTTTACTTCTTTCTTCCCTACGAAGTAGAATGAGTGTCGTATGGTTGCTCTGCTATTCTCATATGCTGCAAAGACATTACCTATAAATATTTGCATCAAGAATCACACCACATATAGCATCAAATTGAATGTCCATCATTAGTGTTTCGATTTATATCTTCATACACTGGCTAGATTCTATCAACCTATCAACATATTGGTGATCCAATATCACCCCAAGCAAACCTGTTTATAATTAAACTCCTTCTCCAGCTCCTTGGTTTGTTGAACTAAGCACGCTTTCTTTAGAGTGAGAGAAGTGCTATAATTGTGGATCAACAGTTTAATCCTCACAGTACATGTAATCTTCACACTAAATCAGAAAAAAGATTCAGACAGGTTAAATCACTTGCATAAACTATAGATTAGTAAAATAGATGTGGAGGTGAGATTCCAATCTAAACAGCTTGACTGCATATTTAGTCTTCTCACCACTAAGCTTTTCCACCTTCCTTAATAAACTAAAAATTCTTGAGCTCTTTCATGTTCTTTAAAATGTGATAAATATGCACAATGGAATATTAAACAACCATAAAGAATGACAAAATCATGAACTTCTTAACAAATTGCGTGGAATGGGAGACAATCATTCTTAGTGATCCTTCACAGAAATGAAGAACTGAATACCACATGTTCTTATTCATAAGTGGGAACTGAACATTAACCACAAAAACACAATTGCAGGACACTGCCTAGGGAGGGAGGAAGCAGGGGGCACGTAACAACACAAAGGTACCTGATCCTAAACTAGGGGAAGTGAAGAGCAGTTGACCAGTTGGAGACCCAAACTTCATCTGCACATACATTACTTGTGTACCTAATCCTGACTTGTATCCCACATTTTTTTATTTTTTGAATTTCTTTATTTTTTGTATCCCACATTTCATTATAAAATAAAGTGAAAGGGAAGAAGGAAGGCAGGCAGGAAGGAAGGAAGGAAGGAAGGAAGGAAGGAAGGGAGGGAGGGAGTGAAGAAGGGAGGGGAAGAGAGAGAGAGGAAGGAAGGAAGGAAGAAAGAAAGAAAGGAAGAAAGCAAGCAAGAAAGCAAGAAAGAAAGAAAGAAAGAAAGAGGAAAACCCATGACCCCAGGTTTGTTCAGCAGTTTTCTGCATGATTAAATCCCTTGGTCTTTTTTTTGTTTTGTTTTGTTTTGTTTTAGTTGGAGTCTCACTCTGTCGCCCAGACTGGAGTGCAGTGGCCGCTCCCGGCCACCGCAGCCTCGACCTGCTGGGCGCCGGCGAGCCTTCCGCCTCAGCCTTCCGAGTAGCCGGAATTACAGGCGTGCGCTACCACGCCCGGCTGATTTTTTGATTTATTGTAGAGATGAGGTCTCGCTGCCCAGGAGGGTCTCGCACCCGCGGGCTCAGGCAATCCACTCACCTCAGCCTCCCAAAGGCGCGGGATTACAGGCTGAGCCACCGAGCCCGGCTAAATCCCTTGGTCTTAATGCTTACTGCCCATTACCTGTGAGTACAGGGATATCCATCTTTTTATCTCTAGAAGATGATACAATATTGATATCAAGAAAAGGTCAAACTATTATCCACTCTTATTCAAGGCCTCTGCTGTAATCACCACAGCACTTGGTCATCTTAGTCCCCCAAATTAATCTAGTTAACCAGTTAACAGCTTTGGTAAAATCCAGCTAAGTTTTCTTAATTCTCTTGCCATTTAATACCTTCGGATTATTTTTTCTGACCAGAAGCAACTGGACTTTCAGATATTTCCTCCTGATCAATAGGCATCTAGAAGAAGGGAACAATTTTACTCTTTAGAATCTCTGCAAGTCTTAGTCTCTACATCTATGAATTAAGAGCTAGGAAATATATTTTCCAATATTATAATAAAGATTCAATATGAAATAATATAATGTGAATAAATAGCACAATTCCTGGCATATCTGCTTAGAATTCAAATCTTCTAGAAAGTTCCTCCTCATTGTGTTTCTATTCTTTTTGTTTCCTTCTTTCTTGCTTCCTTATGAAGTCAAGTTTCCTATAAGAATTTAAGTACGAACATGTACCACAAAAACTACTTTTACTCTCCCCAGTAAATTTTAATATGCATTATTCAATTATATTTTATATCTTAGCAGGATTACTACAGAAAATATTTTTAAAATGCTATGACATAGCTGCCAATCAATCAAAATGGATGCTAACTATAAACAACCTATATAGTTGCACCAGTGTCTAAAATCTCAGGCCTGGTTTCATGAGGTTTTAATTTTAATTTTTTTTTTGTTTTAATTTTTATTCTGACCTTTAAGCAAGGGCTGATATCTAACTGGCACAAAGTAATTTCTATGGCCACACTGGCCATTTATGGAAGGCATTTACTCTGATTTATTGGAATACATACCATAGAAGTTCAATATTTTGAATAGTACTGCTACTCAGTCATTTAGAAGTATACTTTTTTGCAAGTTATGGAGATTTTTAATTAATCAACTTTAACTAATTATATATTAGAAAGAGAATGTGAACTGGTTAATGTTGTTTCTCTAAACTTTGCTAATTCTTACTTTCAGCCTAATATAATATCAATTTTTGTGTATGTTCCACATGTGCTTTAAAAGAATACTTATTCCAGAAGACTTGGATTGTAAGTTTGTTAATGTTTTTGTTCAAATAATTTAATCCTCATATATATTCGTTTATGTTTTTAGTGCCTGAGAGATTTAAGTAGTTATATTAAGTTTTCTTTTATATTTTGATGTTATTAGAGGGACAAAGCTTAGAATTATACATCTTGTGATTAAATGAACTTTTATCTTAATCAACTACTTTTACTTCTAATAGTGCTTTTTAATCTTAATTTATGTAGTCACATATAGCAACATCAACTTTTGTTTATTACTTGCCTAATATACTTTTTCTACCTTTTTATGTCAACTGTTATTTTTCTATGCATTAGATATGTCTTTTGTAAATGTATAGATAAAAATAAAACTAAAAATTACATATCTTTTAAATAAAAAGTTATATATTCTTTAAAAATAAAAGGTTATATATTTGATGCAGTAATACTATTTTTAAGAGTATGAGTTTAGTTCATTTACTTTGTGGTTAATGTGTGTACTCTCCCTAATGACAGTTTGCTTCTGTATATGTTTAGTGATTTGTGATTGTAGATTCAATTTTTCTGTGGTCATACTACATAATTAAATTGAAGATAGTTTTCTTCAAAGAGCATTTGATCTGTTTTGGCTAGAAATAGGAATGTGTTACTGTTTGAAAGATCTGCTGCTAGCCCATATGTTGCATGCCTATCAGAAAATGTGTCCCATCTTATGATACCTGATCTCTGGCTTTTGAGAAATTACTCTGTTGATATGATTAGGTCAAGACACTTTTTTCTTGGCTCCCTGAAAACTGTCATGACTATTCAAGCCTATGCTTTCCAGGTTGAGAGCAGCATGCTCCTAATTGTGGTGCAATTGTATAAAGTACATCTAGTAAAACCATCCACACTGATCCAGAAAATCCCTTTTGCCCCATTAGAGTATTCAGGTTTAATGAAGGAGTCCCAGGTTCAAATATCTAAATTTGTGTTT
Source organism: Carlito syrichta (assembly GCF_000164805.1). Taxonomy (NCBI): domain Eukaryota; kingdom Metazoa; phylum Chordata; class Mammalia; order Primates; family Tarsiidae; genus Carlito; species Carlito syrichta. The sequence continues at coordinate 146,282 of NW_007251301.1, forward strand.
AAAGTCCATTTCCATCATTTTCTGTCAGGCTAATATTGGTACTTTTTGAGAGTCTTCTAGCTTTGTTTCATCTCACAGCTTCTTCCTTGACTTGAGGTGTTGTGTGTGTCAGGACTGATTTGACTAGGATGGTTAGGATGTAGCAACAAACAGCCTCTTGATCTCTGTGGCTTATCACAATAAAGATTTATTTAATGATCCTGTTACACGTATAATGTGTCATGAGTGGCAAGGAGGCTCTGCTCAAGTACCCTGGGACCTAGACTAATGGAGGCTTCATCTTGAAATGTACATTTCTATCTGGTAGGAGGAAAAAGGAGTGATAAATAAATGTTTCTGTCTGAAAACAATAAACATCACTCCCACTAGAATTTTATTGGTCACAAAAAAGAAAATTTGGCTCAGCTACAAGGGAAAGAACAACTTTTCTGTATTCCTGGAAGGAGTACTAGAATTTTCAGTGAAGAGCACTAATGACTCCCACAGGGCATGAAATAAGAGACTTCCTGAGAAAAAGCATCCACTTTTTGTAATGTCAAACGTATACCAATAAGTAAGTTTTATTTGGTATTCAATTGTATTGCAGCTAGAGGGACTCCAAGGAATCTGTTGTTTCATGGTAACAGATACATGAAAGCAAAGACTGTGTTTAAGCATGGAGATTAAATGTAGTGCAGATTTTATTTGGGTAGATTTAATTATACAGGCCTATTTCATTCATTATAGCAGAGGAAAAGCAGGAATGAAATCCTGTTTTATAAATGTCCTTTCATGGATGTGGGTGCATAATCTTTTGAACATGCTTCTGTAGTGAAGCGTGAAGAGTGCTCCAGCATGAAGGCTGAGGAGAATTCTAGTCAGGCACTTGAAGAAAGTCAGAAGAATTAAATATATTGGTAAAGGACTGGAGTTTCCTCTTTAAGTCTGTTCAACTTTCATGATAATTTTGACCCATTCTTATGAAATCTTCTGCCGGTAGGCAAAAAACCAAACAAAACCGATTATAGACATTTTTAGGAAACAGTGGTAATGTAACTGGTCACAAAAATAATGGTGTGTGGAAGCTATGGGCAAGGGCAATGGACAAATGTCATATCAAGATGTAGGCTTGGTTAGAGAATCCCTTTCTTATGTAAGACTAGTTTAAGCAGTTGCTATTATGACATAGATATACTTTTATATTTGGTGTTTCATTTAGCATTGTATCATGCTGTGTCAGATGCTCCAATAGCAGAAAACAATGTAATAGGTAAAGAACAATATAAGAGGTACTCTAAACCTTCGTTTACTTAAGTGAGTTTATAGATCACCTGTTTAGGACATGTTGAAAATTGTGAAACCACTTTTCTTCACACATTAATTTGTCTTTCATTCCAAGAATCCATGAGATAATATGAAGAGTGTAGTAAGTCAGTTTTGTCAATTTTCTTTGGAGAAAGATGACTATGATATACATTTTACCATCACCATAATCTCTTTTACTTTCCCCTCCACCCTGCAACCACCTATAAGGGGGGGGGGGTGTTTCAAGAGAGCTATTCATAAAGCACCATAAAATTAAAAAGATTGACATGTTTTACTGGGGAATATTGGCTATGGCTGAAGCTGCCTGTGCTTGACAGCAAAGCAAAGAGAAATAACTCTAGGGAAAGAAACTATATTTTCAGAGTTTAGTGGGACAAAAAATGTCTGCACATATCCCAACAGTCAGATATTGACATTACTTTAAAAAGCTGAGTAAAAAAATAAAATAAAATTTAAAAAAAGATCTGAGTAGAGTAATTCTTTAAAGAAATTCCATAAAAAAAAGAGTGAAGAAACCCCTTCCTTGTTATTCCAAAATAAACCCACAAGAACATGCAGGAGTTGCAAGAAAATTTCAGGCAGCCAACCAGATGAAATAATAAAGCATTTAATTTATTTGTTGATTTTTTAAACTATATTTTTTAGTTTTTTCCCTGTGTGTTTATATTTGAATTACAGTTGGAATTACTTCCTTTTAGCCTAACGAACTTCCTTTAGTATTTTCCTAAGGTAAATCTCCTTGCAAAAAATAATTTTTTGCAATAAATGAATTTGTTTTGTTTGTCAGGTAATGCCTTTATTTCACCTTTTTTTTTGAAATATAGTTTTGCTGGACATAAGCTTATTGATTGACAGATTTTCTTATTTTTCTTCCTCTAGGACTTTGAATATGTTATCCCACTGCCTTCTGGCCTCAATTGTTTTTGGTAAGTCAGTTGTTTACTTTATAGTAGTTCCTTTATACATGATGAGCCAGTTTTCTCTTGAAGCTTATGAGGTGTCTTGTTTTTATCTTATAACATTTTGAGTACAATGTATCTAAGTATGTATACTTTTGAGCTTATCTTAAAGCTTGTTGGGCCTGTTGGATGCATAGACTAATGCTTCATCAAATTTGGGAAGGTTTCAGCCATTATTTATATAATTATTTATTTTTCTGTCCTTCCCTTCTGTTACTCCCATTATGTGTGTGTTGGTACACTTAAAGGGTCTTACATTTCTCTGAGAATCTGATTTTTATATAAAGATTATATGATTATTATGATTATGATTATGCCATTTTAGAGTATACTAAACAGACTTTCACAGTCTACATTTTAAAAACAAGAAAGTAACTCTAGAAGAAGTGGAAATGTCTTGCCCAGTTATTTTGGTGTGTATAGAAATGGTAGTTTGACTCTATCTATCCTTTATGTTCTATGTGATTTGCCACGTAACTCAAGCAGAGAATTTCATATTTAATTGTTTTTAAAGATACCTCAATAGAGACTAAAAACTTGACAAGTCTTTAAATTTATCAGAAGTAAAAACCCAATGACAGACTCAAACCTCTGAAGGTGTGTGCTGGTAGTTTTCTCGTTCTGAAGAAAAGTAGAAGAAATGAAAACCAATGTCGAAAGCAGTGAATTGTCATGGTGAAGAACAATAGCTGGGATGATGCTGACAGGAACAGGAAGTAAATAAGGAGGGACCAGTCCCTTATTTTCTCTTTTTTTTTGAGTTGGAGTGTCACTCTGTCGCCCAGACTAGAGTGCAGGGGCCGCTCCCGGCCACCGCAGCCCTGACCTGCTGGGCTCCGGCGATCCTTCCACCTCAGCCTTCCAAGTAGCTGGAATTACAGGCGTGCGCTACCACGCCCGGCTGATTTTTTGATTTATTGTAGAGATGAGGTCTCGCTGCCCAGGCGGGTCTCGAACCTGCGGGCTCAGGCAATCCACTCACCTCAGCCTCCCAAAGGCGCAGGATTACAGGCTGAGCCACCGAGCCTGGTTCCCTTATTTTCATACAACCTTTCATTCTCCCTGTAGCAACTCTTTAGGCAGAATGTAACAGAAGCTATCTACAAAAGGAGATATGTCATTTTCATTGTTCCAATCCTAACCAACAAAGCAGAACATTGAAAAGTAGATTTGCAACTGAGAAATAATAGTTTAATAACATCAGTTATCTTCTAAAAAATAAGGATGAAAATGCCAACTCAAAACTTTAAGATGTATTAAAGTATACCTAGCACTAAAAATAATACAATAACCAATGTTTATTGAGTGTTTAGGATGTTCCAGATATTATTAAATCCTATGTCTGAAATTTCTTATTTAATATTATAATATAAAATTATAATAATTATCTTTTAACACAAAAAGAGGGTTTTATGGGCTCTTACAACTTAGAAGTAGATACAGTCTTCTAGTTTAGATTTTTGTTTTATGTTTTAACTACCACAGACTCCTCAAAGAGCTAGATAAAGGGACTGCTTTTCTCTGTTGGCCACATCTGACTCAATTCCCTCAATGGAAGTGGGGCTTCCAGTTTTCTCATGGGTGCTGCCTCACACGGCCACACTTTTCAGTAAATAGATAATCAATATCGATCCATCTCTGCCTCATCCTCCAGGGCCCCAAACCCTGTATCTCTTCGGTCCATTGACCAGCTTGACAATCTCTTTTGCCCCTTCTAATCCTCATTTTGCAATTTTTGTCAATCACTAATTCTGTCTAGTTCTTCTACTGCTTAGGGGCCATGTGATACAATGCAGAGTAGAAAAGAAGTCCTCATTCCAACCTGGTTTCTCCTTAAAGTCCAAGAGGAACACTCTGCTACCAGGTCACCTATATTTTATGAAGTTAAAATTAGGATGCATTACCAGGCAACTCTTTCATCTATCTTAATCTCATTTTGTGTCAAATATCAGAAAAGTTTTGGTAGCAGGTAAACAAAATCTGTTTTTCTGTGCTATAATACACATCACACAGAAAATAAAAGGTAATGCCTTAGCTATTAGGAATCGTTTATATGACAAAATGCTGACATAGGTTACTTAGAAGTATTTTATGTAATCATTTCCTTTTTGACTAATTGTTAGATATAACAGAGATGACATACATTTCTGGTTTTATACATTAAATGGCTCAGCTATTTATTAAAAAATATTTACCGAGCATTAATTATGCACCTGGCTCTGTTATAGGTTTATTGAATGCTGTGGGGATACTAAACAGACAAAATCCTATCCACAGGGAGCTTGTATGTGTAGTGGACACCAACAGTAAACAAATGAACACATTAAAAATGAATATACAATATATCATGTGCTGATTAATAATTATTTTGCATACTAATTAATAACACACTTACTATAGGTTAAAAAATGCTTTCTAGAATATTTTTTGCCTTTATCATTTTCTAAAGATTTAAGAGAAATTATTTTTTTCTGAGACTGAGATATGCAACATTTTTTATTCCCGTGAAATGGTTTTAAAACCAGAACTACATTTCATTTCTACAGTCAGAACAAAAACTAATAGTAACAACAGCAACCAAAGTATTTTTATCATATAATTTTGAATGTAACATCATGAATTTGTTTTCATGTGGTAAGTTTCTCTTCTGGCTTTTGTGTTTGCAGTAGCTTTGAATATTGAGATACATAGTATAAATCAGTGTTCATATTCCATCAGAAAAGTTTTTCCTGCACAACTTGTTCTTTACAGCAGCCTTTACATCCTTGTTCCTCAGACTATAGATGAGAGGATTGAGCATGGGGATCATCACTCCATAGAAGAGGGAGATGAGGGCCTCAGTGATGTCTTGATTATCTGTAGCAACAGAGGTTGTAGACTTGGGCTTTGCATACATGAAGAAGATGGTTCCATAAAATATAATCACCACTGTCAGGTGAGCTGAGCAAGTGGAAAAGGCCTTATGTTTTCCTTCAGTGGAAGGGATCCTCAGAATGGTGGCAACAATGAAAATGTAAGAGATGGAAATTACTAGCAATGGAATAACCAGAACAATCAGATTTGACCCTGCCATGCTGATCACATTGATTGAAATATCAACACAGGCCAGTTTCAAGATAGCCAGAATTTCACAGACAAAATGGTTAATAACATTATTAGCACAGAATGATAACTGCATTGCAAGAGATGTCTGCACCACTGAGTCAACGAGCCCAGTAACCCAGGAACCAGCTGCCATGGGCACAAAGGCATATTTGCTCATGATGACAGGGTATCTCAGCGGGTAGCAAATGGCCACATAGCGGTCAACTGCCATCATGCCAAGAAGCACACACTCTGTGGCCCCCATGGCAAAGGAGAGAAACATTTGCATCATACACCCAGAGAAGGAAAGCTTTTTCCTTACTGTCAGAAAGCTGTTGAGAATTAGTGGCACAGAGGAGCTTGTATAGCAAATGTCCAGGAAGGAAAGATTACAGAGGAAGAAATACATGGGGGTGTGCAGGTGAGAATCATAGATGATAATTGAAATAAGGACTCCATTTCCAAGCAGGATCATCAGGTACATCCACAAAATTAGAACAAAGAAAACTGTCCGGAGCTTTGGGTGGGCAGAAAACCCTACCAGAACAAATTCTGTCAACATGGAAAAATTGGTTCTGACTTCCATATCACATATACTCCTTCTCCAGCAGAACTCTATGGGTGATAGAACAGAAATCTGTTAGTACAGTGTCTGTGAGAGTTACTCCTTTTACAAATTATAGTCAGTGTTACTGCAGTTCTTTATTTGGATACAGTAATATAGCTTCAAGAAAAATTTCCTACTGTAGACCCAGGTCATTAGAGTAGGAATCCTAACCTGACTTTCTCACATTCGAGAGAGAGCACATTTGATGATAGGACCTTTGGGTTCAAAATCATTTTATTGCCATTTCTGCAAGTTCTACCTCATAACCCACTGGCTGAAAATCAGTGTCCTACAACTCGAATTGAGCAGACAAATGTGCTCTGTTAGGCAGTGATTGCCTGCACTGTTTAAATTTGAATTATAAATCAGCATTTTAACCAGGAGATACAGTATAAAATTTGTGCTTTCAGTATGTCTTCAAATAACTTAGAATGTTCAGAAACATTAGACCTGTTTTCATCTTGGAGCTCAGTTATAGCTGACCCATTGGATTCATAGCATGTGTCTCTATTCACTCTCTTATCTCTTGTCACTTTAGGTGATTATAAGTTGCCAATTAACATGTTATTCTCAGTTGGTCTCAATTGTTTGTATTACTTGAAAGGATCTTATAAGTATTGGAAATCTTGACCCATGGCTATAGGGAAGATTTATCCCTAAAGCACAGTAGGCCTAACATATCGTGAGAAGTCTGGAAAAATGTTTTGATTTCTTTTAAAGTATAAAGAAAAAAATGCACTTTTAAGTTTTAAAACATAGTATATTTGTGTTTATACTATGTCAGAAATAAATATAACTTTAATTTTGTTATAGAAGAAAGAGCCCATGAAGGCAAAAAAAAAAAAAAAAAAAATTACCTAGGGACCATCATAGTCATAATGTGGCCTTTTGTGGTTGAATATGTTTTTAAAACTAAATCTGGTCCATTGGTGGTATGGTATAGGTATAGTAGTGGTTATATATCTGTATATATAAATAGTACCTATAGTAGTGACTATATATCTGTGTATATAAATAATACCTAATTTGTTTATTTTCACCTGATGCAAAAACTATTATTTAAGGATTAACTGTAATAATATAGTATTTTTATTCAAAACATATGCATTTATCCAAGCTAGAGATATTCAACTGCTAATTACTGGCAAATAAAATTTATACAGAAGTGTAATACATAGTACAAACATAAAGGAGAGTTTCTCTATTTGAAGTTACATTGGTATGCAGGAGAGAAGAAAGCACTATCCTTTAGTTCATCATTCACTCTTCTTTCCTCAATTAAATGTAAGAGGATTCCAAGGAACATAGTTTGAAAACCATCAATGTAATACTTAAGACATAATATCAATAACCTATACTTTTAATCAAGTTATCAACAATAACAAAAATAATAAAATAATAATTTGTGTATTGATTACTCTGCCAAATATATTTCTAAATGGTCTTATTCATGACAATCCAAAGAAGTGGGGACTATTATTATATGAGATATGAATTATCTTTCCTTAAATATTAGTTAAACACCATCAGTTAATCATGGTATGAATAGATTGAAGAAAAAAGTAATTATTTCAAAAGATACAGAAAACATGTTTGGTAAAGTTCAATTCATAATTTTTATATAAGCTATCTGAAGTCACAAGCAGAAAGTAATTCCTAAACTTGAAAGAAAACCACACACCAAAACATATATCACATTACTATTTATTAATACCTGATAGAAACAGCTTATATTTTCTTATTAATTGGAATAAGATAAGGATGTCTAGTCATACAGTTACTTTTTAATGCAAACTTGGTGGTCCTGGTTAAAATCATAAGACAAAAAAATGACTGAAGTAGAGATAAAAAGAGCCAAAAATTAAGACCTGATGAGAAAAATTAGTAAGATTTTGGATGTAAGATTAGTGGAAAAATTAATAGTTCTTTTTATAAATAATTAAAAAACATAATAAAAATATAATACAGTAACAAAAATAGAAAGCATCTAGCTTTTATATTAATAAGACAAGCTCAAGACCTTTACAGAAGTTCTTTAAAAATTATACTAATGAAAGCTTAATAGATTATGAGTAATTTAAAAGGTATAATATGTTAATTTATAACATGGATTACGATAAAAATATAATAAGGCTGTCTTTTACCCTGAAATTAATCTATACATTCAATTGAATCCATTAAAAAGTTATCTGGATTTTTGAGGAATGTGAGTCCTCATTCTAATGTGTATATGACAGAGTAAAAATATACAGCCTGCACAATTTTATAAAAGAAGAATATGAAGGAGCATGCATATTTAAAATACACTACAACACCGCAGTAATAAATTCAAAAAAATAATATGATAATATTATAATGGTGCAGGGACACTTAAATAATCCAGTGGAAAAAGGGCCTTGGTTATAGACACATGTATATATGGGAACTCAGTATAATATTATACTGTCACCCCAAAGCAATGGTGAAGTGACAATTCAACTAATTGTATTAGAAAAATGTCTTTGCATTTGGAAAAAAAATGTAAATTTAGATTCTTGGATTATCATACTTAAGGATAAATTGAATGCAAAAAATTAAATTATTAAATTAATAAAGGATAATATAGAATATCTTTGTAAACTAATAGTAAAGAAAAAAACTTTAAAAATAGAACCCAAATGGCATAAACTATGAAGTAAAGCCTAGTGGTTTTAATTACATCAAAATAAAGGATTTCTTTTTAGTGAAGAACATCAAGGATAAACTTAACAGAATATAGGAAATGGTTATAATACCTAAAACTGGTGGGTTAATATCTAGTATATACAACAATTAAAAAAGCTCTTGCTAATCAAAACAACTTTAAATTAATAGAAAATCATTTAAAGTATATGAATTAGTAATTCACGGAAGCAATTTTCTAAATGACAATTCTATGAGGAGATGCTCCAACTTAAAAACCTGAAAACTATTATTAAATGTTTAAAATCAACATTTTGCTATAGCAGGAAATCTGAAAAAAGAATGCTCATTAGTATTCAAAAGAGCTCATTTAAACAGCAATGAGATATTATTAATTTTTATTGGAAAAGCAGATGATACCAAATATTGACAAGCATGAGGGATGGGCACATGGAATTCTAGTATACTGGAAAGCTGTCTATATTAAAACTGGGTAGAATCTAGAGATTCTAATCCAGGGAATGTATATTGGAAGTTTTTCCCAGGAACACCAGGTGACAAGAACGAAGATGCCCATCATTGCATTGTTTGTGACAAAGGAGGTTGGAGGCAATTTGGTTGTCTATCATTAGAGTAATGGTTCTATAGCATGTGAGCATGTGTGATACAATAGTTTGCAAAAGTTAGAAGCGAATACGCTAGATGTCCATAGAGCAATAGAGTCCTGAAAAAGAGTGGAAAAAGCTAAGTAATATTGTGATTTATAGCACAACAAAATTTATATAAATGAAAAATGCATATTTTATCAGGATTTTTAGAGACAAATTAAACTCAGAATTGTGGGTTGGGGGAGAATGTTAGCAGATTATAGGAGAAAATAGGATGGTTTGTAAGGACTGAGGAAAAGAATGTACAGAAAAATAGAACATAAAATATAGATTAAAATGATTAAAGCTTAAGTTTTTTTTTAAACAGACAAATAAAAACTCAAACAAAAGTTGAAGAGAACATTATAGGGTATACATCAATGAAACAGCTCTGATAAATATAGTTTTGATAGAAGGGACTATTATAAATGTAAAAATGTAAAATTGACTTCTGACATCATAACAACACATAAAGGATCGGAGGGGAAAAAATGAGGCACTTACAAAAGACAAAAAATTTGTTAAAGCTTAGTTAGCCCAGACATTTTAAAAAATAAAGTTTCTTGTTTGTTTGTTTTTATTTTTTTGAGTTGGAGTCTCACTCTTGTCGCCCAGACTGGAGTGCAGTGGCACACTCATGGCCACCGCATCCTCAACCTGCTGGACTCAGGAGATCCTTCCGCCTCAGCCTTCCAAGGAAGCCAGAACTACAGCATGTGCTACAAGACCTGGCTAATTTTTTTGATTTATTATAAAGACAAGGTCTCACCAAGGTCCCGGGCTGGACTTGAACCTACGGGCTCAGGCAATCCACTCGCCTCGACCTCCCAAAGTGCTGGGATTACAGGCTGAGCTACTGAGCCTGGTCAAAATAAAGTTTTTAATTATTAAGAAAAAAATGTCAGAGTGGTTAGTCAGCAATGAAGAACAAAAGGAAGTTTTCAGGATCAGAGGGAGACAGTGTTTACCAAAGAGCTTTAAGTCTTCTGGTTCCTTGGAAAGTTTATCCTTAGTGTGGCAATATGAATCCAGCATTTCAATTTGGCTGCTTTCACTAAATATGTCATTCATGGAACTAAACTTCCTGATTTAAGTCTGTGTTCTCCTTCTGATGATAAGCCATGTCCAGGCAATTTGCATATAATAAATGAATATACTGGGCAGAAAAATCAAGTGGCTGCTCCCCATCAGTCTTTTTGTTTTTTATTGTAAAGCGTGACACTTTTTCTAGTTGTATTTGTGAGCCAGTGTGAATCTACCTCCGTGAATGAGATCAAGTCTCTTCCTGCTTTAACAAATGAATTTTGAGCCTTTGGGTAAGGGACAGAATGTGAACCTTGGTAAAAGCATCACAGCATTGCTCCACAGTGAGGTCCATTGGGAGGAAACTAGCCAGCTCTCTCTGGGGGAAGCCCATGAATCACTATACATGTTTCATTCAAACTCCCAGAGAAGGTAGTATCAGACTAAAGAAGGGCGATCATCTGAGAGAGTGTTGACACAAGATTTCATTGCATTAGTTGAATTTGATCTTATGAGCTGAGGTGCAATAGAATGAGATAATGGATTGAGGCCAAAATGCATTTGGAAGTCTAGACTGGGAGTATAGTAGTCAGGAAAGAAAGCAAGAAAGCAAGAAAGCAAGAAAGCAAGAAAGCAAGAAAGCAAGAAAGCAAGAAAGCAAGAAAGCAAGAAAGCAAGAAAGCAAGAAAGAAAGAAAGAAAGAAAGAAAGAAAGAAAGAAAGAAAGAAAGAGAGGAATGTCAGTTTGCCAATTTGTGAGGTATAGTAAATGCAATGTTAAGAAATTATAACTTATTCTCCAGGTAATTGGGAGTCACTGGAATGTTGACCAGGGAATATTAAGAATGAAAACAATGTATTCTTATAGAGGCATTTTTCAGGGTTATGTACTTTTCTCATCAATATTCAACTGTGCCCTGTGCTTTGTAGGTCTATAATTATTGTGGTTTTTTTGGGGGGGGGGCAATCATGTGCTCTTTCTTTGGCTTATAGAGGACCTGGCTCAGAATTTATCTTCTTTTGGAAATAGACTCATAGGTGTTCATTTTATGTCAAATTGATATTAAAAAGTTTTTATTTTCCTTGGCAAAAAAGACAATTCTCCTATTTCATCTGAATTCTCAGTTCAGTTCTGTAATAGTGGAAACTAAAGTGTGTCTAGTTTCAGTTTGAAGGAAAGGCAAAAGTTCTGTTGCATCTGTTACAGCTAGCTCTTAACTGATTGCTTTAGTTATTAAATTAACATACGCCATTATATTAACTGCCTCATTCTTCTTGAGTTTTCCAGTTTGTTTCACTTTTGTGTTTAGATGGTACATCACCAGAAACCCAGAGAAAAAGAAAACATCCAGTTAATACTGACCACAGTAATTCTTTTCCAGTGGGTTTCCAGAAAGTGTTAATAGAGAAGAGATAGTTTGTATTCATTTATATTTACAAAGAATTATATACAATTTGAATTACACTTATACTTAGATATAGGAATTATAATTTGGCATATAATCTGAATCTAACAATTATTTTGAATATAATCATACAGATCATATGTTATCTCAGCTATTTTGAAATATTTTCCAACATTGTGGTCATAGCAACTACTGAAAATGGTCACATTGTTATAGTATTGCAGTCCCACACATTTGGAACAGAGAATTAATTTTTTCAGCAGATTATAGTTCCAATATTTGTTCAAATTGCTTGGCTAGTGAAGAAGTGAGAGATAATATATCTGTCTTGCAATGATGATTCTAGGTTAAAATACCAGAAGGGGGGATCTAAAGTTCTCATTCTGGCCACTATGAGGAGGGGAGAAAAGGTAGACTCAATGTTTTTTGAAGATGGAAGTGATCTTGGAAAATAACACTGGAACTCGTTTTTTTAAAAGAGTACATAGATTTGAAACTCAAATTCTTAGAACCTCTATTTTTCTTGTTTATAAATGAAGCCAATCCTACCTAAGAGTTTTGTTGTAAATATTACCCAGAAAATGTTCTAAAATATAATGCAAATCTCTATGATACTAAATGACAAAAATGTGACAGATGAAAATATTAGATATATCTGGTTAAAGTATATAAAATTGATATCTTATCCATAATTTTAAAAACAATATTTACAAAATAAGAAGATAGAACATAATGTCACTTAAGTACCTCTGATCCTGAGGAATGGTTTCCTTTCCTTGATTTCAGACCAGTCTTCTTCTTCTTTTTATAACAACTGTTTTACTTTTCAGCCTCAAGAAATACTCTCCATTTTATGTAATAATATTTAGGATAAAGTGAGGAGGTATTAGTGAGAATTAGATAGCACTTGCCTTGCTGTAATTATTTTCTTCAAGTTTCCATGTACAGTTCATTTATTCTTCAGATAAAATGTATAGATGCCTTCTAAAATATTCTGACTCTCAGGCTCAGAGTTTCTAGTTCAATCTCGAAAGAAAAATAAAAGATGTAGGATGGCCCATAGTCACCTTTGTGGGGACCGAAGTGTTTCTCTACATTTTGAACACTGGTAACATTCTCTAAAGGAGTAGTCCTTAACATAGCAAGGAAATTTAAGTTCTTTTTGGGGAGAGTCAGGGAGGAGTCCAACGTTTACAACAAATTAAAGGTGGAAACATAAACATGGAAGATTAAAAACTGTTTAAAACTCCAGGGATAATGTCATCAGACCCAATTATATCATATAATTAATGTATCCTTGTTCTAGTGCAATTCAAATAAGAAATGCATTGCTGTCTAGGTTACTACAATTTTTGGAGATTTTGAGACTCAAAGAGAAAAAGAAGACTTTAAGACGTATTTTTTTAAAAAGTTGTTTGAAATTATCTGAAAACTTCTCATGATTATAAAGTGCTTTCAAATATCTAATGGGGTTCTTGAGTACTACCATGAGTTAGTATTTTTATCATACAGATGTAAAGCTGAGACAGGAGATCAATCTACTTTACTAAAGATTGTCCAGTTATTATATGAGAGTATAAAAGGTCTCAGATTCAATAATTCATCTGCAGCACTGCCCTAGCTCTCACTGATTAGAACTTGAAATGAGCTTTTAGAGTATTGCATTTACACTCTACAATGAGTACAGGGAAGTTAGGCTTAAAAAGGATGTAAACAATTTAAGCTGAAATTAAATATCAATAAAAAATTGAAACTGAGCTTCATTTTTCCCTTTAGTACAAAGTCAGAGTTGAAGCATCTGAAGCAGATTATAACTGAATACCAAAAATAATTCCTCTTTGATTTTATTACTTATAAATTAAAAATTTAATTGTATTTTTATTGATACATAATATTTGTACATATTTATAGGGTACATGTGATATTTTGTTGCATACATAGCATGTGTCAGGATCTAATCAGTATTTAGGTTATTAATTACCTTGAGCATTTATCATTTTTATGTACTGGGAACATTTCAAATCCTGTCTTCTAGCTACTTTGAAATATACACTATTGTTGTTAGCTATAGTCATCCTATTCTGCTTTATTATTATTTTTCTCTTTTCTTTCTTTGTATTTTATTTTAAAGATGTGGGATACAAGTCAGGATTAGGTACATAAGTGGTCCCACATACAGTTGATATTTGGGCCTCCCATTAGTCCTCAATTCTCCTGGTTTAGGACCAGGTACCCTTATCGATGTCACGAGTCCTACACTCTGCCCCCTCCTCTGGCAGTGTCCTGCTACTGTCAATCCCTTTCTTGCAGTTTTATGATAAATGTTCAGGATCCACTTTGAGTGAGAACATGTGGTATTCAGTTCTTTGTTTCTGTGATAGATTACTGAGTATGATAGACTCTAAATCCATCCAAGTTGTTGTGAAGTCCATAATTTTGTCCTTTATGCTGTATAATATTCCATCGTTTATATGTATCACTTTTTTTTATCCAGTCCACTCTCTATGGGCAGCATGGTTGGTTCCATGTTTTTGCTATTGTGACTAATGCTGCAATATACATGCGTGCACAGGTATCTTTTTTGTAGAATGATTTTGGTTCCTCCAGGTATGCTTTCAGAAGAGGGATTGCTGGGTCATATGTAAGGTCAATTTTTAGATCTTTTAGAAATCACCACACTGTTTTCCACAGAGTTTGTACTAATTTATACTCCCACTAACAGTGTTGAAGTATTCCCTTTTCCTTTCATCCTCTCCAGCATCTGTTGTTTTTTGAGTTATTAATGACGACAATCCCAAATGAAGTTAGGTGGTAAACCAGTGTGGTTTTGATTTACATTTCTTTGATGATTAGTGAGGCTTGCAGGGGGCCAGCCCCTGCAAGTTTTGGGGAGATTTAGGAGGTCCCTTGGAAGGTGTGGCAGCTTCGGCGATTATTCTGGAGAAATAAAGAAAAAAAAAAAAAAGAAAAGGGGGGAGAAAGAAAGAGACTGGACTCTGTCTAGCACAGAAGCCGATTCTGTAGTAGGGATAGATATTAAAAGAAAGAAAGATGGAGGGAGAGATATAAAGAGGAAGAATGAGAAAGAAAGAAAGTGGACAACTGTTCAGTGAAATGAGCAGAAGCCATTTATTGACAGTTACAGCAGGTATTTATCCCCAAATTTTACACAGACAGTCTCACAAGTCTTTCATGTGAACACAAAGCCAGGTGCAGGAGGGGGTCCCCCACCCACCAGATGTTTTCTCAGGTATGAGGAAGGACAAACCCCAAGATTATCTTATTGTTCCCTTTGTTAGTTAATGCTCTTCAAAAGCAGTGCAACAATCCCTACTAGCATCATGATGTTCTGATAATCAATAACTTCTAAAGCTCATGCGCACACAACACCCATGATGACTAAATTTTATTACCTTTCTATTCTATGCTAATACTACTTACACAATGCTATGGAAGCTCTTAATTATAGCTTAAACCAATTTCTAAAGAATGTGGCCCAGTCCAAAGATTACGCTGGGCTCTATAGGATGTGGCCCAGTTCAAGGTTCATGGTGGGCCGCTTTTTGGAACAGTAGACTACAATCTCTTAACAAAATGGCTATTTAAAGTCCTATATATCTATCCTAATTTCTATGAAAGTTTCTAATTCCTGATCCTAATATATAAAGCTGATCATCAGCAACAAGGCTTCTAAAAATAAAACCCAAATATAAACTGTAAATGTACTAAGGCCAAAACCACAATAGTAGAAAATGGAGACAATGAAATGTCTAAAGTTAACTGTATTCTTATTAAACTTTAAAATATCATGATTGATCATGCTTGAACTAACATGATTCCCTGACGTCAGTATGACCTATTCTATGATACTTTCTATGAATAAAATAAATTCAATTTCTATAATAGGTAGAAAAACCCTACACTAACTGTAGCTAAATCCAGCCTAAAAGAATGCAACCCAGTCCAAAGTAGGTACTGGGCCCTCAGGAATGTGGCCCAGCCCAAGGTTTGTGCTGGGCCATTTCTGATAACTCTTGATAATTAACTATACCATTGAAAAGCTGAAAACAGCTCTCCATAAGTATATACTAATTCTGCAAATATACTTTAAAATCTTATAAAGAGGTTTGTACCATGTAAAAGGCTCCCAAATGTGACCTGAGTTTGAATTATATCTAATACTTAAGCCGTAATCACAGTTTATGGGAAACAGGAACAATGAGTTTCTAGAGTGAGCCATGCCCGTCACTGTCACAGAGCCTTCAGCTCAGGTCAGCAGAGTTCCTTTAGGTTATTTGCGCTACATGGTAAAAGGAGGAGGAAAATGGGGTCAACGGCTCCCGAACACAACCTAGTGGTCTCAGGGTCCACGGCCCTCCCTGATCCCTAACACTCAGCGGACGTCCGTGGCCGGCTCCCAACAGAGGCTGAGCATTTTTTCATGTATCTGTTGTCTGTTTATATGTCTTCTTTTGAGAAGTGTCTATTCATGTCTTTTGCCTGCTTTTTAGTGAGGCTGTTTTTTTTTTTTGTTGTTGTTGTTGTTTTGTTTTTTTTTCCTTTTGACATGTTTGAGTTTCTTGTAGATCCTGGATGTTAGGTCTTTGTCAGATATATAGTTGGCAGATATTTTTTCCCATTCTGTGGGTTGTATCCTTGCTTTCTTGATGGTTCCTTTTGTTTACAGATCTACTCTGCTTTAAAACTTATCCCTTTATCTAGCTGCATGGTTGTAACCATTACCCAGTCTCTCTTAATTGCTGCCCCTTGTCCCCAAATACTCTTCCTAGCCTCTGGTAATTGTCATTCTACTATTTACATTGCCACTAACACTGTATAAGAGTCCCCTTTTCTCTGCACCTTGCCAGCATTTAAAAAAAATCTTTTTGATAATAGACACTCTAACTAGGGTAAGATGATACTTCATTGTTGTTTTGATTTTCACTTAGCTGATTAGTGATATTGAACATTTCAAATATACATATTGGCCATTTATATGTGTGATTTTGAGACATGTCTGTTTAGATTCTTTGGACACTCTTTAGTGTATTTATTTCTTTATTTTTTGTTAATGAATTGTTCTAATTCCTTGTATATTCTAGATATTAATCCCTTTTTAAATGAATAATTTGCAAATATTTTCTTCCATTCAACAGGTTATTTTTTCATTTTGTTGATTGTTTACTCTGCTGTGCAGAAACTTTTTAGTTTAACAGAGCTCCATTTTTAAATTTTTGTTTCTGTTGCCTATGATTTTGGGGTTGAACCATGCAGTGTTTGCTTAGTCCAATGTTGTGGATTGTTTTCTCTAAGTTTTCTTCTAGTAGTTTTGTAATTTCAGGTCTTATGTTTAAGTCTTTAATCCATTTTCAGTTGATTTTTGTATGTGGTAAAACGTAAGGATTTAGATTCATTCTTCTGCTATCTAATATCTAGTTTTCCTAGCATTGTTTATTAAAGGTTGCCTTTTCTTTAATGTATGTTCTTGATGACTTTGTCACAAGTAAGTTGTCTGTAAATATGTGGACTTATTTTTGGTTTTCTTTTTTACTTATTATTTTACCAATGTGTCTGTTTTTATACCAATATCACTGCTGTTTTGGTTACTGTAGCCTTGAAATATATTTTGAAGTCAGGTGGTATGATGCCTCCATTCCCGCCCCCCCCACTCAGGATTGCTTTGGCTGTTTGGGATCTTTTTTGACTATAAAATTTAGGATTGTTTGTTCTATTTGTGAAAAATGACTTCGATATTTTCATAGGGATTGCATTGAAGTTGTAGATTACTTTGGGTAGTATGGTCATTTTAATGATATTAATTCTTCCAATCCATGATCTTGGGTTATCTTTCTATTTGTGTCTTTCAGTTTCTTTCATAAGCATTTTGTAGTTTGTTGAGGTTTTTTTTCTTCCATAGTTAAATTTATTCCTAGGTTTTTTTTTTTTGTAGCTATTATAAATGAATTTACTTCCTTGATTTCTTTTTGTTAGTTTGTTTTTGGTGTATAGAAACACTACTGATTTTTATATGTTGGCTTTATACCTTGAAACTTTACTGAATTTACTCCTCAAATCTAAGAGTTTTTTTTTTTTTTTTTGGTAGAGTTTTCTGGTTTTGCTAAATATAAAATTGTGTCATTTGCAGAGGGAAGATTTTGACTTCTTATTTACTATTTGGGGGCCTTTTATTTCTTTTTCTTGCCTTTGGCTAGGACTTTGGCTAGGACTTTCAGTACTAGATTAAATAGGAGGGATGAAAGTAGACATCCTTCTCTAGTTTCAGCTCTTCAAGAAGAGGTTTTGAGGCTGAGGTGAGTGGATTGCCTGAGCCCGCGGGTTCGAGTCCCACCTGGGCAGCGAGACCTCATCTCTACAATAAATCAAAAAATCAACTGGGCGTGGTAGCGCATGCCTGTAATTCCGGCTACTCGGAAGTCTGAGGTGGAAGGATCACTGGAGCCCAGCAGGTCGAGGCTGCAGTGGCCGGGAGTGGCCACTGCACTCCAGTCTGGGCAACAGAGTGAGATTCCAACTTAAACAAAAACAAAAACAAAAAACAAGAAGAAGTTTTGGGTTTTTCCTATTCAGTATAATGTTAGCTGTGGGTTTTTCATATATGGGTTTAATTATATTGAGATATGTTCCCTTTAAGCCGTTTATTGAGAGTTTTTATCACAAGGTGCTGCTGAGTTTTATCAAAGGTTTTTGCTGAATTTGAGATGATCACAGTCTTTTTTATTCTTCATTCTGTTGATGTGGTATATCACATATGTTAATTTGCATATATTGAGCCATCCTTGCATCCCTGGGATAAATACCACTTGATCATGGTATATTATCTTTTTGATATGCTGCTGGATTAATCTACTAGTATTTTGTTGAGGAATTTTACATCTATATTAGGGATATTGACCTATAGTTTTCTTTTTTTATTGTGTCCTTTCTGGTTTTGGATTTGAGTTTTTCTAGCTTTTCTACTTCCTTGAGGTTCATTATTTGATTGTTTATCTGAAACTTTTTTTTGTCACTTATTGCTACAAACGTCCCTCTTTGCACTGTTTTTGCTGTATCCCATAGCTTTTGGCAATTGTGTTACTATTTTCATTTACTTCAAGTTTTTTTAAATTTCCTTCTTAATGTCTTCATTGACCTGACAATCATTCACTAGCATATTATTTAATTTGTATGTAATCATACTGTTTTCAAAGTTCCTCTTGTTATGCACTGACAGTTTTATTCTATTGTGGTCTAAGAAGTTACTTTATATAATTTCAATTTTTAAAAATTTGTTGAGACTGTTTTGTGCTTTAACATATGGTTTAACCTGGAGACTGTTACATAAGCTGATAAGACTGTGTAATCTGTAGCTGTTGAATGAAATGTTTTATCATTGTTATGTACATGTGGCACTTCAGATCCAATGTTTCTTTGTTAATTTTCTGTCTTTTTTTGAGTTGGAGTCTCACTCTGTTGCCCAGATTGGAGTGCAGTGGCCTCTCCTGGCCACCGCAGCCTCTATCTGCTGGGCTCCGGCGATCCTTCCGCCTCAGCCTTCCGAGTAGCCGGAATTACAGGTGCTCGCTACCACACCCGGCTAATTTTTTGATTTATTGTAGAGATCAGGTCTCGCCTGCCCAGGCGGGTCTCGACCCGTGGGCTCAGGCAATCCACTCACCTTAGCCTCCCAAAGGCATGGGATTGCAGGTTGAGCCACCAAGCCTAGCTATATTTTCTGTCTTAATTATCTGTTTAATGCTGCTAGTGGAGTGTTGAAATCCTCAATTATTATTGCATTGGAAACTATCTCTTCCTTTGATATTTGCTTTATATACCTGGGTGCTCTGATGTTGAGTACATATATATTTATAATTGTTATATACTTTGCTGAATTGATCCCTTTATAATTGTATAATGACTTTCTATGTATCTTTTCTACTGTTTTTGACTTAAGTTGTGTTCTACTTGATATAACAATAGGTAGTTACATCTATCTGTTATAATCACGCTCATTTTTGGATTCTATTTGCATCAAATATCTTTTTGCATCCGTTTACATCCAGGCTATATGTATCTTTACTGGTGAAGTGAGTTTCTTGTAGACAGCTTATAGGTGGATCATGGTTTTTGTTAGTTCATCCAGTCTCTATCTTTTAGTTAACAGTTTAACTAATTTGAATTCAAATTATTAATTTGTGAGGAACTATTACTGCCATTTTGTTAATTGTATTATGATTGTTTTGCATATCCTTTATTTCTTTATCTCTTATGTTCTGTCTTTGTGGTTTGGTAGTTTTCTGTAGTGGTAACATTTGAGTCCTTTCTCTTCTTCGTTTGTGTGTCTGCTCTGACAGTCAGTTTTATACTTCTATGTGTTTTTATGATGATAGGTATTGTTCTTTTGTTTCCAGGTGTAAGACTCTCTTAAGAATTTCTTGAAGGGCCAGCCTAATGATGATAAATTCCTTCAGTCTTTGCTTGTCTTGGAAGGACTTTGTTTCTCCTTTATTTATAAAGGTAACTTTTCAGGGTATAGTATTCTTGCCTGATTTTTTTTCCAGCAATTTGAATATATCATCCATTTCTCTCCTAGGTTTTTGTATTGGAATCTATTCTGGAGAATTATTGTGTTTCTTTGGAGGTGTCATATTTCTTTGATTTTAAAAAAATCTTTCTTCTGTCCTTATGTTGATATCTGTGCATCTGGTATAACTATATTTTCGAATATTTTGAATGGGTCTCATAGGAGATAACATTTTTCTGTATATATATATATATGGTGTTGGTTGGGCAGAGTACTTTAGCTTTGATGCTGGGTGTATGCAGTAGTGCAGTCTCCATATGATCTTTTTGGCAGTAAACATTTTCTGCTGTTTCTGTGATTACCTCAGTGTCTAGACTGTGGTTGTTAGTGGAGGCTTTAGTGAAGTGTTGCTGGGGACACGCATGCCAGTTGGGTCTCATTGGTGACACTGGTATGCATGCCTGTCATTGAGCCCCTGGTGGCATATATGTATTAGCAGGTTTGGGTGGGCTGATTCTTGGGTCTCCAGGTGACTTACTCAGGTGCCAGTAGTGGCAGCAGTGGATTGGACTGGTGGGTGAGTATACAGGCTCCTGATAAGTATGCATGATGTGGGCAATGGCAGTAGTAGTGGCAGAACAACCCTCAGACTTCCTGGTGGCACATGCTGGTGTTAGCAGTGGTTGTGTTGAACTGGATGAGCCAGTCCCCAGATTCCCTGGTGGTACGTGCAGGTGAATACTGACAACATTGATGGTGGCAGGCTGGGTAGGCCTATCCTCAGGCCTCTGGGAAGAGCACACAGATGCCAGCAATGGTAGAGAGAGCAGGACTATCCTTAGACATTTGGATGGTGTGCTTATGCATCAGCAGCAGGATTTCTGGACCTGCTGTTAGGCCTTCTAGTGGTGTGCACACATATTTGGGGTGACCGATGTGACAGAGCAATCTTCAGGCCCCTGGGTGGTGTCCTTGGGTTTTGGTGGGGAGGACAGGTTCCAGGTGAAATGGACCTGTCCTCAGGTCCTCCTGATTATACACAGAAATGTCTTCAGGTCTCTTGATGGTATTCCTGGACAATTCTTGGACTGTCATTGGACCCTCTAATGGTGTTCATGTGTACCTGTGGTGCCTAGATCCCTGGGAGTTGTGATCTGGCGCTGGTGTGGGCTGTGATGGTGCCAGGTCATCCCTGGTAGAGTTCAAGTTGAGGTGGACAGGGCAGGACAATCCCACGTTCTGGGCAGTATGCTTGGGTTGTGGTGGCACTGGTGGTGGTGGGTGGGGAAGGCCTGTTCTCAAGGTGTGTGCAAATGCACAGTGACTCTGTTGCTGGAGAGTGGGTGAGATTGCTGCCAGTGGCTGCTGCTTTAGGCAACTGGTTCTCAGGCTCTGGGGTGCACAGCATTCAGCTCCCTGACAGTGACAGCAGTGGCAGCAGATGAGGAAAGCCTATCATCAGGGAGTATGTGTGGCAACCCTGCTGTGGGAGGGTAGGGTTACTTCCTGTAGTGGCTGCCCCAGTAAGGTAGTTCTCAGGCTCTGAGAAGCATATACTTCAGTTTTCTTTGTTCTGAGGGCAACCTCCCTGGTGCATCGTATTGCCCTATCCCTGGAGTACAGGTTGCTGTGTGGGCAAGAGTGCTAGGGACCCTGCCACTCCACTGTGTCCAGTTGGCTTTATGTGGCTGTGGCTATCCTGGTGGATGTGGGTGGATAGCAGTGGGAATCCAGGGATGTGAAGATGCAGGGACTCTTGGGCCCCAGGGCAAAATGCAGTCTCATGGAGTCAATACTCTCAAAATGGCACTGTCCTGCAGCTGCTTGAGTATTGTGAGGGTAGTGTGGAGAAGGTGAATAGGACCCAGCATGAGCTCCCTCTCTGGGCAGTGCTATAGTGTGATCTCCTGGCAGGTCCCTATATCAGCCTCAGGACTCATGAGCACTGAGGGACTCTCCCATGGCTAAGATCCCAGCCATTCACGGTGGGCACGTGGACCACAGAAGATCTCTAACTTACCCTTTCCCAGTATTGGGGAGGCTTTCTAGGCTTCCTGTTGCTTTTAGCCAGGTCATTGCCTCATTTCCCTCTCTCCATGTGTCAGATGTTTTCTATCACTGCTCTGCTAAATTCCGGCATTCTGTCTTAGACACTCTATCATAAAAGTGGCTATCTCTTCACTATTTTTGTTGTTCTTTGTGGAGGAGGCAAGGGTCTGATACTTCTTGAACCACCCTTCCACCCTTTGTCCTTAAAACCATAGGCTTGCTCTCTAACTCATCTTTAGCATGAAAATGAGTCCTCTGTTCTCAAAACTTTTCTAAAAAACCTTTGGAAAAAAATTCCAATTTTTCAAGTTGGTAGTTTTCCCTTTATCCTCCCTACGTATTTCTTCTTTAGTTCACTCTAAATGCAGTAAGTTATGCTGTTCAGGCATAACTGCCAATTAATGCCAAAGAATAATAACTAACACCATCTGAGTGGGGGAGTGAGCATTTTTTCTATGTACTTCACATGTATTTAATTTCTTAATACAATCTTATAAGATGTCTGCTATTCTTGTCTTTATTTTACAGATTGGGTAATAGGAACAAAAGGGTTTTTTCTTCAAGTTTGCGTAGGTTGTGTCGTGGGTAGTGAGAGCTGGGATCAACGTCAGACACTCTAGTACCACTGTCTATAAACTTAACCACTATTGATAGGCATATAAAATAATAGAAATATTAGAAGTAGTGGAGATATGAAGGTGTTCTTGCATGTCTGTGTCGTTAGAAAATTTCTCAAGTGCACTGGAGTTGGCTGGATAGTGTTTATCAGCAATGGTGTAAAAACTCACCTGTATTTATAACAGCATATCTAAATGATCAGGCCAGAAGATGAAATAATCAAGGGAGTGTTTTCCCTTATGAATAGTACATGATAAGTGGGGAGAGGCATTTTACTACTCTCTGAAAAATCGGAATGCTGTTTGTTCCAATCTAAGCCAAGTGAGAAAGAGCTGTAAGAAACTTCTTGAGTTTGTGGGTACCTGCAAAAAGGAGTGATTGGTATCTGACTTGATGAATGGAGGCCTGCTGAGCTCTTGAGACTGAAGACTAGCAGAGGAGCTAGCCTAGAAAAGGGAGCTAGGTGGGTATTCCAGGCCAAGAATAAACAAACACTTCAAATCTGCCTGATATACTCCAATGGGATCAGAAAAAGAGTGATAAAAGCAACACGTAATTGGAGAAATAAAATCAGTCTTTGTTGTTCTCCAATGAATTCAAACTCCTTGGTAAATCTAATATATATATTTCAGTAAAATCTAATACATATATTAGATTTACCAAGGAGTTTCAATATATATCTTTAAATCATTTGTACTCTAGGTTCTTATTTTGTACAGTTTTAATACATTATTGCAATTATTAATTTTAGTGCTCAATTTCCCTCCCTAAATTTTGCCAATGGTAGGCTCTTCAGGCTAGATCCTGTTTCCTTTTGATAGGTGCCCATTTTTCTTTGAGACTTCCTTACTTTCTAGAACAAAGTATTTTAAGCCCATGTTTTACTTTCACATCTCAAGCCCTAGAATCAGTCATTTTTCCAAGCAGCCTTGGTTTCATTTAGTTGAGTATGTTCAGAAGATAAAACCTGAGTGCCAGATATGCTTATTGCTACAATGATGTGGTTACTTTTAGGTCCTCTCAGAAATCACTACTATGAAATAAATGTACTCATATACAAAATGTATACTTGTTTTAATAATATGTAGCTATTTTAATATCTATGTTTATACCAAGAGTTTATATTGATATAGTTAATCTTAATCCAACAAAAAGTTTTCACTTTGTCCTTCTATTTACATTTTATCTTCTTTCTTAAGAAATAAGAAAACTTACTTCAATTCATGAAAATTTTTAAATTATTTGCTGAATCCTATAAAATATAGAAAAAGCTTCAAATTGTTAGTACATGAAATTGAGAAAAACTGTAGGTTTTTTTTTTTTCATTTTATTGCTAATCACTTCCTCTTATAACTGATATATCTGTAGTTAGGTTAAGAAATTGCTAGGTCATGCCAAATCCAAGAAAAATGAATTTCATTCTTTCTAGTTTTGCTATTTGGATTTTTTTTCTTAACTCTTACAGGTGTCTTTTATTTTAATTGTTTATGTATTTGCTATAGAGTTGTGGGGTACAAGTGAGGATTTACTAGATAAGTTGACTGCATGCATGTGAAGATTGGGCTTCTAGTTGACCCTCACTTTCTCTGGTAGTGGACCAGGTATCCATCGTATTGTCACATGCTCTCCACACTCTCTTTCTTCCCTGGCAATGCCCAGCGACTACTGATCCCAGTGCTAATGTGATAGTGTTCAGGGCCCACTTATGAGTGAGAACATGCAGTATTCAGTTATTTGTTTCTGTGATAACTCACTAAGTGGAATGGTCTCCAATTGCATCCAAGTTACTGCAAAGGCCATGGTTTTGTTCTTATTTATGGCTGCGTAATACTCTATCATGTATATGTATCACATTTTCTTTATCCAGTTCACTTTTGATTGGAAACAGGGTTGGTTTCATGTTTTTGCTATTGTGAATAGTGCATCAATAAACATGTTGGTGAAGGTGTCTTTTTGGTTGAGCGGTTTATATTCTTCTGGCTATATTCCCAAGAGAGAGACTGCTGGATTGTATAGAAGTATGATTTTTAGCTATTTTAGAAATTACCACACTGCTTTTCATAGAGGTTGAAATATTAATAGCTTACATTCCTAGCAACAGTGTAGAAACTTTCCCTTTTCTCTGCAGATATGCCAGCACCTGCTGTTTTTTGACTTTTTAATGATAACCATCCTTATCAGAGTTAAGTGCTATCTTATTGTAGTTTTGATTTGCATTTCACTAATGAGTAGTGAGGGTGAGCATTTTTTCATGTGTCTCTTGGCTACTTGTATGTCAACTTTTAGAAATGGCTGTTCATGTCCTTTGCCCACGTTTAATGGGGTTGTTTATTTCCTTTCACTTTGAGTTCCTTGTAGATCCTGGATGTTAGGCCTTTGTCAGATGCATAATTTACAAATATTTTTCCCTTTCTGTAGGTTGTCTCTTTACTCTCTTGATGGTTTCTTTTGTTATGCAAAAGATTTTCAGTTTGATGGGGTCCCACATGTCTCTTTTAGCATTTGCAGTATTCGCTTTATGTAAAACTTACCAAAGAGTTTATTTTTGATCTTATTTTACCATTTTTGGTTTTACTTTCATGTTGTCCCCAATGTATCTAGGTTCCTTCACTTTCCTTTATCTTGTGTTATTCACTTCCTATGATATTTATATGCACCAAGTTTTCCTAAAGGGATTGAAAACTGCTTAATGGTGGAAAACTTTATTTTTCATGTTTCTATATTACAGCACTGTCTCAAGATATTTCTTGGTCACAGTGGACACAGAATCTATACTTGTGAACAGATGAAAAATTATACCTCATACATTTAAGTACTCAAATATTCCTTTACATATTCTACATTATGAAATTATATGTTGCTTTAATATTTAGACTTGTGTGCAATGATACTTTTTGCTGAAGAACTACTAAACAAATGAAGAAAGCTGAAGAGGAAAAGAGTTTGAGTCCTATGTATCCAAACTCTTTTCTTGCTCCTTTTAATCAGAGAAAACCCAGAATCTATTTTTATGTTATTTTGTATTAACATTCAAGTGAAGGTTAAGCCTGTATAGCTTAATTATGTTGAAAATTCATGATTAAATGGTTTTTTCTTCATGAAAACATTACATTCAGATCAAAGAAAAATTTGTATTAACAAATTATATAACATATACAAAGGCATAAGAACAACATACATTTTATTCAATTCAAAAAGTATTTATTTGATATATATTTTATTTAAAATCCTGTGACTTGTATATGGAAAATAATAGCTGTAAAAGATATGATATTGCCTTCAAATAAATGATTTTTTAGTTAAAGTGGCAAATATATAATGAATAGATACATCTGAGGAAAACTGAAAAGAATACAGTATAGAGTTGAAGTTAGGAATTACAGATTGAGGTAAATCAAAGGTCTTGAGAGGTAGCATGTCAGAATGAAGGCTATTCGATATGAATGGCCAGTTATACTCACACTGAGTCAGGAGACAATAAGAATTAATAAAAAATCAGGCCACTCACTATGTGGCTTAAATTAAAAGGCTAACATTGTAGCCCATAGGACTGTACCTCTTAGTGCATAAACAAAGATATATATGAAGTCCCTGCATGTGACCAACAGGAATAGTATCTGTAAGGACTGTGAAACATGGAAAAGGATACATGAGTAATACAAGGGGCATCAGTTCTCAGCTTCAATGGATTGTTGCCATGAGAAAATAAAGACTGTGTTATCACGAATATTTTAAAATTTCAAGGGATGACAAAAACTTTGAACTAAATGACACAGTCATATACAGATTTGGATAATTTACAGAACTCCTGAGACTCCAGAGTGCATAGTCAGGTAGGCTTTAGTAAAAGTTGAGGATATGGTCTGGCAGGAGAAAGAAAATACAGGCATTCATAGAGGATCCAAAACCTACAGTCAATGGGCTTTATCAATTAAATAATGCCCATCTGTTCCTACTCCCCCAACAGTAAAATCCTAATCAATTTTGATGGGTTTCTAATCTTGACAAATTGTATTATTTAGAAGTCTGAGATTCCCCCCCCAACCCACCACACACACATATTTGATGCCTTGGCAGTTAGAGACCACCTATTCAAATTGTGATTTCCATTTACAAATTCACATTAACATAGAGGACAATAAGACTCCCACAAATTCTTTCCTTGTGCTCTGTTGGCTGAGGACCCATGCCATTCTTCTTAAGTCCTCTCTACCTGGAGGAGCATAGGTGATAGTCTCAATGGGGTCAATACTTATTTTTCCCATATCTGTACCCTAGCATGTTATCTTACTATCTGTTAGATTTATTTTATTCCATTTTCTAAAACTCCATTATCTCTCCAGGTCAGTTGCCATCATTTTCCCATTCTAATCAACTAACATCCCTTTCAAGAAGACAATGTGGACCAATCAGCCAACAAGTAATCTCATCTTAAGCTTCCTAGATTTGTATCCAAGTCTCTTTTAGAATGTTTTGGTCAAAGTTGATTTATACACAAAACATATTGTTCCCATTATGACTTATTTCTTGAATAGGGTTTGAGTACATACTTTGGATCCCAAATGTTGATTTCCCCAGAGTACTATCATACAGGAGGTAGCAATCTCCAATTAAACTTTAGCTTGAGAAAGCTAAAGAGCTTCCCATAAACTTCTTCTGCAAACACTGAGCCTATCAGTGGTGGGTATGTAAATCTAATAAGTTATTCTAACCTAACCATGGTTTCAATTTGCCAAGTATCTGTTACTTTGGTCACTGCTTTCCCCAAACAAAAGCAAAGTTTATAGGCACTAGAGCACATGATTTATTGAATTTCAGTTTCAAACAAAGAAGGAGGTTTCTGCAGGAAAGTAACTTCATCCCTGTGGATGGCATCCTTAAATGCATCTAAGAGGTAATATTCTTTTGCTATCAATCTCTCCTGAGATACCAAGTTAGTGTTAGTCTTTGCCTCTTGTGTAATCATTTTTGCCTCCCATTATGTTAACAAATACCCTTCTTTTCATTGTTATTAATTTTTATCCAGATTTTTCTTCTTGGTGTTAGACTGTTAAGTTCAGCAAGGTGACTGATCCATAAAACTGGCAGTAACAAAAGTTTAGCCAAAGATTTCCCCTTCATCTATCTCTCATTCTATGGAGTAAAGTTAGACAAACACAGATAGGCTTGCTTCATCCACTGAGCAAAATATAGACAAAACCTACTAATCTCACTTTTAAAAGATGAAAGAAAAAGGAATGACTCATTCCAAAGGAATGATGAACAGTTATACTTAGAGATATTGTCAGTATCATGTTCAGCAACTTATTTTTTCTTCAGAAATCATAAATGCAACCCATGTCTCACCAATATAGTATCAAGCAAGGAAAAACATAGAAATAGAGAGTTTTCTTGTATGCTTATATCATTCTTATCACATTTCCATATCTTACAAAAATCTCAATAATCTATTTGGCAATCGCTCTTTTCTTTCATATATATTGTTTTAACACAAAATTATCAGTTCTGAAAGCCATTCTATCAGTTTTTTGTCGTCCTTCACCTCACCTAATAAGCAGGTGATTCCAATTTTCAGTCAGTCCACTTTGTGCATCAATATATATGATTGTATGTGATGCTTCATAATTTTATTTTACTTGAAGTCAAATGAGTTCCTTAATTAGATAATCAACACTAAAATTAACATAGTATTCTTGCTATAGGCCTTTAATACAGTAGTGGTATTTGCTTCATTTTCCAAGTATGCACATCCAAATCCAGAATGAGTGTCTCTCTCAGCCAAGAGTCATTTTTATCCACCTGGAACTGAGGGTAATGAGCCCATGTAATTCATGTTTCAGTTATAAGTCTTCCTGGATCCTTTAGTAAGCATTCTATTATGGGCTGAATTTGTCCTTCCAAGAGATATGTTGAAGTCCTAACCTTCAGTACTTCAGAATGTGACCTTATTTGGAAATATGGCCATTTTAGTTGTAATTGGTTAAGATGAGGTCATACTGTAGCAGGGTGAATTCTTAATCCAATAAGACTAGTGTCATTGTAAGAACAGCAGAGACAAAGAGACACGAGATATATGAGTAGAAAAGACCAAGTACATTGATGATAATACCATATGATTATTTTTATTATCTAGTTCCTCTGATGATGAAAAACACAGTTAATTCTTCCATTGAGAAGATTTACAGTTTCCTTTTTAATGTGCAGCTGTAGACCAGTCACAATGTTTGAGGCTGAGTGACAACTTTCTACTCTTGAGCTATCAAGAGCAGACATGATGCTGCTTGTTTGGCATCCTCTGATAACTGGCCATGGGGAGGTGACTATTTGTCTATGGTGTAAGTAACTTCTCAGGGAGATAAATGTGTGGCCAAAGACATGACAGGCCTTTTCATCTATGCTATGGATAAATTTGGTTTTCTCTCTTATCATATTCTTGAATATGCTATTTCCATTTAATAGGAAACACTTGTGTGCATTTATCTCTCTATTGGAATCCCTTCTCTATATAACCCATAATATGATGCATATTTCAGTTCTCAAAATAATTGTACCTACTTTCATAACAGAAGAAGCCTAAATTAATGCTCAATATGACAATGATTGGCTTTCAAAAGGTATAAAACTGGAGGCTTCCTACAGCAATTGTCTACACCAAAATTTCAGTGATTGCCTGAGAGTAGTAATAATGGGATTTAGCCAAAATCTGACACATATAATAAGATTTGAGAATTGGTGTTTTATGATTTCTTTTTCTTGTCACCCAGGCTGGAGTCAGTGGCAGCCTCAACCTGAAACCTGCTGGGCTTATGCGATCTTTCTGCTTCAGCCTTCCAAGTAGCTGGAACTACAGACAGATGCATGCCACCACACCTGGCTAGTTTTTGTGATTTATTGTAAAGACATGTTCTCACCAAGTTGCCCAGGCTGGTCTTGAATCCCCGGGCTCAGGCAATCCTCTCACCTTGTCCTCCCAAAGTGCTGGAATTATAGGCTGAGCCGCTGCACCAGGCCGGATTTTATGACTTCTTCAAAGGCCTCAACAGGGCAATAGGTCTTTGAAGCTCCAAAATCACCTGCTGTTGTTCACAGCCCCATTCAAATTCATCATTCCTCCATCCTTTGGTAGATTTGTGAATAGAGAATAATAACAGTTCCAGATATGTTCATGGTTTCTTCATAAATCAAAGGACGTGATCAATTTTGTAACCTCTTGTTTTAATTCTGGAGCTCACAGAATAATAACTTATTTTTGTTTGTTTGAGGGCTGTCTTCTATGACTGTAGCCCAAATAATTCCTAAAAAAATTACTGCTTTGTGTTTACCCTTGTATTTTAGCAAGTTAAATTGACCATCCCTTGGGGGTTATATTATTTACCATATATTTGCAATTCAGTTTTAGAGCTTGATATTCAGATTATGATACCATCACATCATCAAAGTAATTAATAACAGTAATTTTTATTTGAATATAATCTGTCTCCTTGCCAGAATGTGGCAATAAACAGGACAATTTACATGTCCTCTGGGAACATAGTAATTATGCACTCATATTCATTTCACTGGCTTTGGATTTCTTCTGAAATATAAATAGAAGATAATTATATTAGTTAAATAGATCACAAAATGCCAGTCTCCCTAGTTGATGCACATCTCGAATTGTTAACATTATATCAGTCATGGCTGAGGCTATTGGAGTGACCATATTATTTGGTCCCCAGTAGTCAACAATTAACCTCCAGGATCCATCGACTACAGGTAACATTGGATGATTACCTAAGAATATTGTGAGCACTAATACACATACTTTTAATTAAAGCCAAAGTTTCCTGATGAACCCCAATCATGCTACATTAACCACTCAAGAGTGTGCAGATATTTCTAAAGGTTCCTGTGTAGTATATTCTATCATAAAATAATGAAGAGGAGATTTGCATACTCTTATGATTTGGGTAAGTGTCTTCCATTCAGACATATACCATATTCTAGAAATACTTTCTGGTAGAGGTAATATAGCAAACATACATGATTTTCATTTTAAAATTCATACTTTAAACTTTAATTTTACTTTTAATATGTCTACAATTGTATCATTCTGCCCCCGACTTAATTATATTGTACCTGAATTAATTATTTATAGGTTTCATGAGTACATTGTGCACCAGTGTCCAGAAATTCCAATATTACCATGTTCTGGTAATTTTATGTACTAATTCAATATGTTTTGTCTTTCACTGAGTTTTCAAAAAGAGAACCTGGCTATACCCTCACTCAGAATCATTATTTCACATTTTGTCTCATGTCATTTTAATTGGCACTTGTTCTGAAAGAATTTTAAATTTTTCTATGAATCATCACCATATGTTTTAAATTCATCAAGCCTGGGATAAATTTAAACAATCTGTTGTAGTCATTACAGTCTGAGGAGATGATGTGGCTGTTAGATCACCTATTTCTCTTATATTGCTCTATTAAAATTTTAGTAGATTTGCCATCTGTTTTAGTTCATTTTCTGCTGCTGTAACAGAATACCACAGAGTGGGTAATTTATGAGGAACAGAAGTTTATTTGGCCCACATTTCTGAAGACTGGGAAGTCCAAAACCATGATGCTGGCACCTGATGGTCACTCCATGGCAGAAGGGCAGAAGGGTAGAAAAACAAGTGAGCTTGTGAGACAGAGAATAGGGCCAAACTCATCATTTTTATCATGAAGGAAGCCACTCCTACAATAATTAACTCACTCCCCAAATAATGGTATTAACCCATTCATGAGGACAGAGTCCTCATGACCTAATCACATTTCCAAGGCCCCACTTCCCAATTTTATCACATTGGCAATCAAATTTCCACCTGATTTTTGGAGGAAAAATTCAAACCATCAACTCTAAATTATTTAAAGATCTAAATGTAAACCTTAAAACTATAAGATTCTTAGAAAACCCAGGAGTCACCCTTATAGACATTGAAATAGGCAACCAATTCCTGGTCATAACCCCCAAAATCCATGACATAAGAGATAAGATAGACAAATGGGACCTCATCAAACTGAAAAGCTTCTGCAAAGCAAGATGAACCATCAAGAGATTGGGGAGACAGCTCACAAAATGGGGGAAAAAAATTTGCCAACTGTTTGTCTGACAAAGGCCTAACATGCAGGATCTACAAGGAACTCAAACATGCTGAAAGGAAAAAACAAACAGCTCCACTAAAAAGCGGGCAAAAGACATGAATAGACTCTTCTCAAAATAAGACACACAAACAGATGCATGAAAAAATGCTCAGCCTCACTAATCATCAAAGAAATGCAAATTAAAGCTACACTGTGATAGCACCTAACTCCAGTGATACCCAGTCAGGATACCATCATTAATAATTCAAAAAACAACAGATACTGTTGAGGCTGTGGAGAAAAGGGAACACTTCTACACTGTTGGTGGGAGAGTAAATTAGTACAACTTCTGTGATGATTTCTAAAAAATCTAGAAAATGACCTTCCATACTACCCAGCAATCCCCCTTCTGGGAATATACCCAGAGGAACTCAAATCATTCTGCAAAAAAGATACCTGCGCATGCATGTTTATTACAGCAGTATTCACAATAGCAAAAACATGGAACCAACTGTGCTGCCCATTGAAAGTGGATTGGATTTTTTTTTAAAGTGGTACATATAGATGATGAATTATTATGCAGCCATAAAGAAGGGCAACATTATAGACTTTAGGCAATTTGTATGGATTTAGAGTCTAGCTCACCTAGTGATCTATTACAGAAACAAAGAACTGAATACATCATGTTCTCACTTATAAGTAGACCTTGAACATTTATCCTAACACTACAAGAAAGGAATTGGCAGTATTGGGACACTGCCAGAGGAGGAAGGAAGGTGGGGGCACATAACATCATCAAGGGTACTTTATCCTAAACTAGGCAAAGCAAGGACAAATGGGAGGCCCAAATTTCACCTGTATGTAGATCATTTATGCACCTAATCCTGACTTGTACTCCACATCTTTAAAATAAAATAACACAAAAAACAAAACCATAGCACTATTCACCTGTTAATTTTTCCATTCTGGTTTTTTCCAGCTTTTTTGAGTTATAATAGACAAATAAAAACTGTGTATATTAAAGATGTAGAATGTAATACTTATATATAGAGATTGTGAAATTGTTACCACAATAAAAAAAATTTGACATATTTATAACCTCATAAAGTTGCCCTTTTCCTTTTTTTGTGGTGAGAACATTTAAGATCTACCCTCTTGGCAAATTTCAGCTATATAGTATAGTATTTCAAGTTGTAGTACCATGGTGGACAGTAAATATTTAGAGCTATTTATCTTGCTTATTTGAAGTTTTTTACACTTTCACCAACATCTCTTCATTTTCTTTCATCTCCCTCAGCCCCTGGACACCACCATTTTACTCTCTGCTTCCATGAATTCAACTTTTTAAGATTTTAGATATAAGCAAGACTTGTCTTTCTATGCCTGTTTTACTTAACCTAGCATAATGTTCTCCAGAATTATCCATGTTGTTGCAAGTGACAAAGTTTTTCTTTTTCAAGGGTTTAGCAGTTTTTCATTGTGTGCATGTGTGTGTGTGTATGTGAACCAATATCATAAGTTCTTTATTCATTCATTCATCAGTGAATATTTAGGTTGATTCCATATCTTGGTTCTTGTGAATCATGCTTCAGTGAACATGGGAGTGCTTGTATTTCTTCAAGATAATGATTTCTTTTTCCCTTTGGGTATATACCCAGAAGTAGGATTTCTGAATCATATGGTCATTCTATTTTTTATTTTTGAGGGAACTTCATATCATTTTGGTACGAATTTATATTTTCACCAACAGTGTACAAGGTTTTTTCTCCATATCCTCAGCATACTTATTATCTTTTGTCTTTTTATAGCCATTATAATAAATGTGAGTTGATATTCCATTGTGATTGCATTTGTATTTTCCTGATGACTAGTGATATTGAGCATTTTTTTTTCAAATAACCAAATTCGTATGCCTTATTTTGAGAAATGTCTATTTTGGTCTTTTGCCAATTTTTAAAAATTTGAGTTACTATTATTATTATTACTTATGAGTGAGTCATTTGAGTTCCCTGTGGTTTTTTATTTTTAATATTAACACCTACACAGATGTATGGTTCTATGATTTGAATATCTGTCCCATCCAAAACTCATGTTGAAATTTAATCCCCAATGTGTCAGTGATAAGAGGTGGGGCATTTAAGAGGTGGTTATCAATTAGAGTCATTCATTCATAAATTAATGGATTAATGGATTAGCATGGGAATGGGATTGGTTGCTTTACAAGGAGAGGGACCTGAGCTAGTATGCTCAGTCCCTTTACCATATAATGCCATGCACCACTTTGGGACCCCTCTAGCAAGAAAGCCATCACTTTGGGACCCCTCTAGCAAGAAAGCCATCACCTCTAGCAAGAAAGCCATCACATTCATGTTGAACTCAGCCTCCATAATGATAAGAAATTCCTTTTATTTGGAAATTCCCCGAATATAAGGCACACTAAACATCAAAAAAAATGGATCAAGATATATGGTTTGCTGAATTTTCTCCCATTACATAGGCTATTTCTTTACTTTGTCGATTGTTTTCTTTGCTGTGCAGAAGTTTTTAGTTTAATACAATCCCACTTGTCTATTTTGCTTTTGTTGCATGTCCTTTTTGGTCATATGAAAAATAAATCATTGCCCAGACCAACACCAAAATTCTTTTCCCCCATGTTTTCTTCTAGTAGTTTTACAGTTTCAGGTCTTACATTTAAGTCTTGAGTTTATTTTGAAGGGTTTTTTTTGTATGTTGTGTGAGATAAGGGCCCAATTTCATTCTTCTGCATGGGGATATCCAGTTTTCCAAGCACTATTTATTGAAGAGATTGTCCTTTCCCTATTGTGTATTTTCAGTACCCTTGTAAAAGGTCTACTGATCTTGAATGCATGGACTTATTTTTGGGATCCTTGTTCTTTTCCATTGATCTGTCTGTGTTTATACCAGTATCATGTGCTTTTAATTACTATAGCTTTGTAGCATACTTTGAAATCTGTTAGTGTGATATATCCGTTTTGTTCTTCTTGCTGAAGATTGCTTTGGCTATTTGAATCATTTGTAATTCTATAAGAATTGTAGGATTTTTCCTATTTCTGTGAGAAGTGTCATTGGGATTTTGATAAGGACTGCATTGAATCTGCAGATTACTTTGTGTAGTGTGGACAGCTTAACAATATTAATTCTTGCAGTCTGTGAACATAGGGTATATTTCCATTTATTTGTGTCTTCTTCAATATCTTTCATTGATGTCATTGTTTTCAGTGTACAATTCTTTCATATCCTCAGTTAAATCTATTCCTAAGTATTTTTTAATGCTATTGTAAATGAAATTGCTTTTTTAATTTCTTTTTTTATGGTGCATTATTTGTGTATAAAAATACCACTGATTTTTATATGTTGATTTTGTATCTTGCCACTTTATTGAATTTGTTTATTGGTTCTAATAAAATCTTAGGGAAGACTGTAGGGTTTCCTATATATAAGAATATGTAATCTACAAGCAAAGATAATCTCTCTTTTTTTCTTTATCATTTAAATGTCTTTTATTTCTTTTCTTTTTCTTTCCTTTTTGTGTGTGTGGGGGGGGGGTCAAAATTCCCTAACTAGGGCATCCAGAACTATATCATATAGAAGTGGTGAAAGTAGACATTCTTGTCTTATCCCTGATCTTAGAGAAAAAGCCTTCAGCTTTATACTGTTGAGTATAATGTTAGGTATAGGCTCCTTGTATATGGATTTCTTTATGTTGAATACATTCCTTCTATAACTAATTTGTTGAGAGTTTTCTATCATTAGAATATGTTAAATTTTGTCAAATACTTTTTTGCATCTATTGAGGTTATCTTATTATTTTTATCCTGTATTTTGTTAATGTGACAAATAACATTTATTAATTTGTATGCAGTGAACCATTCTTACATCCCAGGGATAAATCCACTTGGTCATGATATTTGATTCTTTTAATGTGCTATTAAACTTGGTTTGCTAGTGTTTTGTTAAGGGTTTTGATATCTATGTTGATCAGGGATATGGTCTGTGTTTTCCTATAATAATAAAAATCAAATCAGAAATAAATTAAATAGAGAGAAACAATAGAACAAATCAGTAAAATTAGGAGCTGGATAAACAAATTTGACAAATCTTTCTCCAGACTAAAATAAGAGAGATTAAAAAAAACTCAAAAAAACCATAAATGAAAGAGGAAACAGTACAACTGATACCACAGAAATACAAAGTATTATAAACAACTACTGTGAACAATTATATACCACAAATTGGATAGCCTAGAAGAAATACATTACTAGAGTACCTACAGATGATTATACCCAACAACAGCAGAATATACATTCTACTCATCACCACATGGAATGTACTCCAAGATCGATCACATCCTTGACCATATTCAAGCATAAACAAATTCCATAAGGCTGAAATATTGCCATATACCTTCTCATTCCACAGTGGAATAAAAACAAATATCCACATCAACATTTCCCTGAAGTCCAAAAAGACATGGACACTAACAGCATGATGTTGAACAACTACTGGGTCAAACTGAAATCAAAGCAGAAATTAAAAGATTTCTGGAAACAAATGAAAATGAAGAAACATCTTACCAAAACATCTGGGATGCCAAGAAAACAGTTCTAAGAGGGGAATTTATATCTCTATAAGCACATATGTAGAAAATGAAAAGATCATACCTGGAAATGATAATACAGAAATTCATATGGAAAAATAAACAGCCATGAAGAGCCAAACAATCATTAGTAAAGGAAACAAAGCAGGAGGTATCACACTTCCTGACTTCAAACTTTATTATAAGTCTACAGTAATCAAAACAGCCTGGTATTGGTACAAGAACATGCACATAGACCAATGGAAAAGGATAGAGATTTTGGAAGCAAAACCTCAATTTCTCAACCAACTCATCTTTGACAAGCCTCCAACAACAACCACTGGGGAGAGGAGAACCTATTCAGTAAATGGTGCTGGGAAAACTGCCTGATCACATGCAGAAGATTGAAACAGTATCCATACCTATCACCATACACAAAAATTAACTCTAAGTGGATCAAAGACATAAACGTAAAACCTCAAACTATAAGAATCTTAGAAAACACAAGAGACACCCTTATGGAACTTGGAACTGGCAACCAATTCCTGATTAAAATCCTAAGGGCCCATACCATAAGAAATAAGACAAGTGGGACTTCATCAAACTGACGAGCCCCTGCAAAGCAAAAGGAACCATCAGGAGAGCGGGGAGACAGCCCATAGAATGGGAAAAAATATTTGCCAACTGTATAGCTGACAGAGGTCTAACATGCAGGATCTATAAGGAACTCAAACATGCTGAAAGGAAAACAACAAATAGTCCCGTTAAAAAGTGGGCAAAAGACATGACTAGACACTTCTCAAAAGAAGATATACAGGCAGCCAACAGACACATGAAAAAGTGCTCAGTCTCACTCATCATCAGAGAAATGCAAATCAAAACCACATTGAGATACCACCTAACCCCAGTAAGAATGACCATCAATAAAACAAGCAACAACAGAGGCTGGTGAGGATGCAGAGAAAAAGGAATGCCTCTATACTGCTGGTGGGAATGCAAACTAGTGCAAAAACATGGAACCAACCATGCTGCCCATTGAAGCTGGACTGGATTAAAAAAATATGGCCCATATACACAATGGAATATTATGCTGCCATAGGACAAACATATGGATTTTGCAGCAACTTGGATGGATTTAGAGTCTATCATACCCAGTGATTTATCGCAGAAACAAAGAGCAGAGTACCATATGTTCTTACTCATAAGCAGACCTTTTACAATTATCATAATACTATAAGAAAGAGATTGGCAGTAATGGGAAACTGCCAGGGAAAGGGAAGAGGGATTGGCAGTTGAGGGAAACTACCAGTGGAGGGGGAGGTACACCTCATCAAGAGTACCTGCATAAACCGGGTTCGGTGGCTCAGCCTGTAATCCTGTGCCTTTGGGAGGCTGAGGTGAGTGGATTGCCTGAGCCCGCGGGTTTGAGACCCACCTGGTCAGCGAGACCTCATCTCTACAGTAAATAAAAAAATCAGCCGGGCGTGGTAGCGCATACCTGTAATTCCAGCTACTCGGAAGGTTGAGGCGGAAGGATCACTGGAGCCCAGCAGGTCAAGGCTGCGGCGGCCGGGAGCGGCCACTGCACTCCAGTCTGGGTGACAGAGTGAGACTCCAACTCAAAAAAAAAAAAAAAAAAAAAGAGTACCTGCATAATGAAAATTTGTATACCTAACCCTGAATTTTACCCCTATCTTTAAGATAAAAAAAAGATGTGAAAGGAATAATCTAGCTCTTTATAAATATTCAATTTAAAATATACTATCAGAGAAACACATTGCTTACATGATTTACTTCTAATTAGAGGAACAGTACAATAGCTTTCCAGCCTCCACTCTAATCGGTCTATCCTTATCTAAGAAAGAAAACAATCAAAAACTCAAATTAAGATGAGAACAGCTTCACTTATAAGCAAACCTTGAACATTTTCATAATACTATAAGAAAGAGATCGGCAGTAGTAGGAAAGTGCTCGGGCTGTGTGGGGGGCAGACAATATCAATCAGGGTCTCTGATCTCAAACCAGGTGAAATGGGGACCAAAGGGATGCCCAAACTTTACCTGTACAGCAAACACTTGTATACCTAACCCTGAATTGTTTCCCACATCTTAAAAAAACAAAACAAAAACAACAACAAAAAAATGAGAACAACAAAATTATTCCAGTGTGTGGATTGAAATAATGGTCCATTTTGGAGAAAATGAGATTAGTAATGTTTTAGGGAATCAATCAGGAGATGAATCGAAGAGATGAGATAATAATACTATGGGTTTTTATCTACCATACTCTGCTATAAGTATATGCAGTTTTTCCACTTAAGCTGTTTGTTGATGTGGCTTATAAAGCATTAAACTCTAATGAACTTTTTTGTGACCTTTTAGAATTATTAGGCACATTAAAGTGGGGGAGATGAAATTACTATAGAAACACAATAACATTGTACTTATACATGATTTTCTACCAGTCATCAAATTATATTATATTCATTACTTTATAGATCTGTTTATCTCACTATGTTCAGCTCTCCTTGAGAGGAATAGTAGCAACTCTATTCTCTTGCAGATAATAGATATTTGGAAATGTTTCTTATATGTGATAATGGATATGAATATATTTTATGAACTCCAATATGCTGTTAGGTATTACTATTAAAGAAATGAAGCATAAGAAATGAAGATGAAAGCAATGATTCACTAAAATTATCTCTTCAGGCTCATATAACTTTGTCAAAAAATAAATCAATAAAATAGCATGGATATCCTATTCTCTGTTTAGCAAAGAAAAATAAAACATATATACAAGTCCAACTCACTTTTATTTTATTTTTGTTGTTTTATTGATGGAGATGTTCAAGGTTATATTTCACAGGCAATTTTTATTCTAAAATATTATATAAATCTACTCCGTTAAAAAAAATGGAGTTTTCTAACATTTTATTTAAAGTATATATTTTTATTTGATTTGATTTTTTAAGCTGGAGTCTCACTCTGCCACTCAGGCTGGAGTGCCATGTCATGCTCACGACCACTGTAGCCTCGACCTGCTGAGCTCAGGCAATCCTTCTGCCTCAGCCTTCCAAGTAGCTGCAACTGCAGGTGTGAGTCACCACGCCTGGCTAATTTTATTTATGTATTGTAGAGATGAGGTCTCACCAAGTTGCCCAGGCTGGTCTCTGACCCATGAGTTCAGGAAATCTCACCTCTGCCTCCCAAAGTGTTGGGATTACAGCCATGAGTCACCGTACCTGGCGATTTAAACTATATTTATTAGAAAAAAAAATGTTGTTGGCTTAATCGTTTTGTAAGAAGTATTAGTTATTTTCTTATGTAGATAACGTGTCCTATATATGTTATATATGTCTAATGTGACTCTTTTTCCAGTCTTCAGTTCTTTACAAAATGCTAAACCAGACATTGGATCTTCAGTACCCAGAAAAGAGTTGGCACACACTGCTGTCCAGTAAATCCTTTTTTACCAAAAATTTCTCAAAATTTAGAATATGACAAATAAACTTTGGTTTCCAAGTATAAAAAGATTTTTAAGATACTTTTTAAAAAATCTTGCAAATCTTTTATTGGTCAGCATATCCTATTTCTTGACAACAAAAATATTGATTAAATAATTAAAAAAAATATATTTACCATGACCATACGGTCAAATGTTAGAAAATTTCTTCTGAATTATTATTTTAATTATGAGTAGTATGTAATTAACCAAAACAATATAAATATGGGGGTTCCAAAAATATGTATACATATTTTAAGCATTGCTATCTATGTATTACTTTTTGAAGTAGAGTTAAATTATGGTAGCAATGTGTAGTATGACGTTTGTTCAACTATGTTTCTGCTATTTTCTTTAACTGTCCTGCCTGTCCAATGGTGATGCTAGCATTCATTTGATTAACATCATCTGAGTGAATGTCATACTTAAAATCTGCATACATTTTTTTGGCACTCCCAGTATATTCCAAATTGTGACAATTATTAAAAATGAAAGTAACTTTTAAAAGGGCATCTCTTTTTTGTTACTCAATCTTTTTTAATGCATAACCTATCAGATATGGCTAAATAGCAGAGTATCATGGCAATATTGTTTGCTCACTTTAAAAAATTTTACTTTTTAAATTGACAAATAATTTACATATTTATAAGGTACATGGTAATTTTTTAATACATATAATGTGTAGTGAGCAGATCAGGGTAAAGGCATACTCGCCTCAATATTTATAATTTCTTTGTGTTGACTTTGAAGTTGTTACTTATTCAAATATTAACAGTGATTTTGTGATTTTGAACATTATTTCATCACTTTATATCTCAAATTACTCACTTATAGAAATCTTAGCTGATTTCTCTGTTGTTTTTAAATTCAAAACTTCTATGATACTATAATCCAAAACTACATAAGAATATTAGACGTATTTTAGCTTGTATTTAAATAATATTGTTATTTTGGAATTATATTAGATTTAGGCAGATTGCAAAGACTGTATACAGGATTCCTACACCTGACATCTTGACTATTAGACTTTTGTAACTATGACTTATTCAAATATCACTGTGTGCCTTGGAAACATTATTTTACTACTTCATACATTTGTTTACTCATCTATAACAAGGTAAATTCTACTATATTTTTGCTATAGAATTTTCCTGCTCTAAAATCCCATGATTTTATTTTATTTTATTTTTTGAGTTGGAGTCTCACTCTGTCACCCAGACTGGAGTGCAGTGGCCGCTCCCGGCCACTGCAACCTCGACCTGCTGGGCTCCAGCGATCCTTCAGCCTCAGCCTTTCAAGTAGCTGGAACTACCGGTGCGCGCTACCAAGCCCGGCTAATTTTTTTGATTTATTGTAAAGATGAGGTCTTGCCAAGTTGCCCAGGCGGGTCTCGAACCCGCAGGCCCAGGCAATTCACTCACCTCGGCCTCCCAAAGCGCTGGGATTACAGGCTGAGCCACTGAGCCCGGCAAATTCCATGATTTTAAATATAAAAGACATCCCTGACATATTTCTATTTGTATTTTAATGCACATATGTTTTGTGGAGTGTGCGTCTGTCTATGTGCACATAGAAATACTGCTCCTTCTTTACTAAACAAACTATTATTTCTCAGAACCCAATTTTTTGGGGGTGTATCAAATATAGCTTTATTTTATTTTTTATTTTCAAAGTGTGGGGTACAATTCAGGATTAGATATATAAGTGCTCATCATACAGGTAAAGTTTGGGCCTCCCTTTGGTCTCCACTTTGCCTGATTTGAGATCAGGTACCTTTATTGATGTTGTGTCCTCCGCACACTCCCTCCGCCCCCCAACCCTGGCAGTATCCCGCTACTGCCAATCCCTTTCTTTTTTCTTTTTTGAAAGTAGGATTTATTAAGAAGACAGAAGATCTCACACAATGGTAGGGGATCTGAAAGAGGTTGCCCCCAATCCCTTTCTTACAGTATTATGGTAAATGTTCAGGGTCTGCTTATGAGTGAGAACATGTGACACTCTGTTCTTTGTTTCTGTGATAGATCACTGAGAATGAGACTCCTAATCTATCCAATTTGCTGCAAAGTCCATATGTTTGTCTTTTATGGCTGTGTAATATTCGATTGCATATATTACCACATTTTTTTTATCCAGCCCAGTTTCGATGGGAAGCATGGTTGCAGAACTCGATATTTTACAGTGAACCTCAGCATTAATGCATACCATATAGCTTAATAGACATTGCTAACACAAGTTAATTCAATAATATACTATCTATCTGATTCATACTCCAAACTATTCATTCTGAACTTTTTTAACTTTTGTACTTCTGTGGCTTAAAACATATGAATTTTCTTTTTTTTGTTGTTTATTTATTTTGTTTTTTTATCCATATTTCTTTTCATGCCAAAAAACTTGAGGGATGGCATCCTGCAAGAAATTAACTTATCAAGAAGAATAAATATAAAGTAAGCATAAAGTTAAATCACAATGTACTAAATTTATAGTGAATATTTATTTCATTCACAATAGATAGATCATTGTTTAATTCTAGCATTTCATTTTAGCAATCATAATTTGAATTATTAAGCTCTTACTTGGCTTTGGTAGATATATTTTAAACTAGAAAGCGCTCACATTTCATAAAGTTTTTTGGTGAACATCTGCTCCTGTTTCCAAAAGTGATGTGGACAGGAGAATGCTACTGCATATGTGAGCTTTGGTTCAGTCACAGTATATTCCCAGCACCACTCTTTTTTTTTCAGTTGGAGTCTCACTCTGTCGCCCAGACTGGAGTGCAGTGGCCGCTCCCGGCCACCGCAGCCTCGACCTGCTGGGCGCCGGCGATCCTTCCACCTCAGCCTTCCGAGTAGCCGGAATTACAGGCGCGTGCAACCACACCCGGCTAATTTTTTTATTTTATTGTAGAGATGAGGTCTCGCCTGCCCAGGCGGGTCTCGAACCTCGCGGGCTCAGGCAATCCACTCACCTCAGCCTCCCAAAGGCGCGGGATTACAGGCTGAGCCACCGAGCCCGGCTTCCAGCACCACTCTTAATTGGCTCTGTGGGACACTGTCCCTGATGCACCAGAAGTTTCTCCATTCCACAGATCGCTCATTCCAACTTTAAATTGCTTTGGGAATTGGGAAACAATTACAATAACTGTTGGATGACAATTATTTAACCTTCTGTGACTGTGGAATCTGGTATCTTTTGCTGAACCTGACCTTATGTGGTCATAAAAAATGCTGACATAAATACTAAGAAAAATTACCTGGTTCTTCTAGGAGGTGGAAATAATTATCTAAAGGTAAGCCCTTAATAACATGAAACTGTTACAATAAACTCAATTAAACTTAGTCTATAAGTGAAGCTGTTATTCTATATGCATTTTAACCTGAATAATCTGAAACAATATAGGTACCAATTTATCACCCCAAATACAGCTGTGAATAGTTATTATTATTTAATTATTGTTTGTATTGTGTTAATGAATTCTTCAATCAATTTCCATACACTATATTATTATATTTCTATAATATTACTTCAAAAAATACTGCAGGTATTTTTATTACTACTTTACAAATAAGAAAATTGAGACTATAAATTACAGGCAAAGAACCTCAAACTAAAGATATTGATTCTAGTCTGAGACATTTTTTCACTATGCTAAACTAATATAATATGTATTTAAATAAGTATTATGTGGCCCCTTTTTAGACTGCTGATTATTTGTATAAGATAGCAGCTTATTAGTACTAACTTAAATATATATTTATTTTAAAACAAAAGTCTGCTGCAAAAGAACAAATATGGCATACTGAAGTGGTCCTGCTCATTTCTTCAGAACCTAGAAAGTAAACCTTCACTTATTCAGTCACAGTGCATCTATGTGCAGCTGCTGTGTTAGACTTTGGTGTGGAGACATGAGCAAGACAGACAAGCTCCTTTCCC
Source organism: Carlito syrichta (assembly GCF_000164805.1). NCBI lineage: Eukaryota > Metazoa > Chordata > Mammalia > Primates > Tarsiidae > Carlito > Carlito syrichta. Next base: position 190,303 of record NW_007251301.1, read on the forward strand.
ACATTTCTTCTTATTTCACAACACTTAAGATGGACAATTTAAAGAACTAGAAGCAGACGGAAACCAAAGGTAGCAAGATGAGCCTGGCTTAAGATGAATTTGAATTAATGCCTTGCTGTCCACTTTTTTGCATTTGTGTCAGAGCTGATCAGAGGGCTCATGTCCCTAATCCAGTGCACCCTATGGCCAATTTCTGTACCCCACTCGAGTAATAAGAAGTAGAATCGAATAATTGCCCCTTCTCTGGGCACTGTTGAATGAGCACAGTCAATCTGTCTTTGTGACTCCAGTTTTTCTATGGTCCTCACTGACCATTATTTTTTTTTGTTTTGGCATTTGATTTCTATACAGATTTTAATGCTATTTGTCAGGTAAAGAAGTCATATGCATAGAATGACCTTTGGCTATCTGCCCATTATTAGTCATGCAGCCTTGCACAAAATATGGCACATAGAATCATGCAGTAAAAGTTGGCTAAATAAATATATTTCCTCCCTCTCTCTCTTCCCCCTTCTCTCTTTATTTTTCCTTTTCTCCTTGCTTTCTTGCTTCCTTTCCTCTCACGCTCCCCTCCCCCTTTCTCTCTCCCCCTCCTCTCTCTCCTTTCTTTTCTTAAACTAAATAAATAAAAATCAACAAAATCTTGTGGGCTCGGTTTTTTTAATCTCTAAGATTGAGTTTATATATCCCCTTGTATGTCTTTTCAAAGTTAAAATATTTCTATTCTGTATTCTTAAATTTTTTTTTCCTGTTGTAAGGTTTATGTTGAGCTGAACTTCTGACTTCCAGTAATATCTGCTTTACAGAAATGTTCCTAACTATTATCATGTGACAAACAGAGTCACAGAGTGGAGAAGAGTGTATGTGTTGAAATTTTCAAAACTGTGACTCACACAAGGCCTGAACGTGATTTTGTCCAAAATCAAATCCTATGGTAATTACAGAAAGATCACTTTTCACAACTAGTCTGCAATGAGGGACAGCCTCCCTAATTAAATGTCTTAATTGGTGAGTTACACTTTTACTCAAAAATCTAAATGCCATATGATATGAAGTCAAGTTTACAGAATTGCTAAAATCACAGGGGCTAGGCACTTACTGTATGCTTCTGTGGTATCTAATGATAGACCTCTTTTCCACCAAAAGAAGTATCACGTTTTCTGCCCAATTTCAGAGCCTTCCTCTGCACTTGTCACACTTTCTAAGATATGTGCTTGCCACCATTCCTCCCCAGATACTCCCTCATCCAAAAAGGATGTGCTGTCAATCTGCTCACTCCTGACTTTGGCTCAACTTCTCACTTTTGAGATACCCCATTCTCTTCCAAACCTGTCTACTCCTTTCCATACTTCCAAATTTAGCCTAAGTTTGAAACTCCTCCTGTGTTCTCCCTTGCCTGATTTATTTCTTATAACATTCTTCCTTCTGTGAAAAATCTATAATTTTAATTCAGGCTACAGAATGTAACCAAATTTTTCTTTTACTGTATGACTGACTATATTGTGAACATTATAATTGGGCACATATAATATTTAAACATTATTGTTCTTTTTCTAGGTTGACTTAAATGAATATATTATCAAGATAAACTCTGAAGCTATAGAAGAAAAATTATACAGACTACATAACGTTCTCCAAATAGTCCCCGTCACATTAATGTGGAACTCTTTTGTGCAATGGTCTCTCATAGGAACAGCCATACAAGACACCAAGAGGGGGCTGAAATATGAGATCAACAATTAGCTATGCCTTTAAACAGTTGATAAATCTCAGGTTATACTATTACATTTATTATTATTATTAAATATCTATAAAATATACTATTAAACTGACTAATGTAAGGTGTGCAGTGTAAGGCCTAGAAGGAAAAATATACACACAAAAAGTAATAGCCACTGTGAAATTCTGGCCACTTTGTTAATTGCTAAATAAAAATTCCAGTTTTTATTGATGAGTCTTTTGCCCTCTCCACCACTGTTTATTGGGACAGATGAAATGAAGAACTTAGGGTTACAATTGGTAATTAGTAAGGGTCTTCAGAAACTTCAACTCAGGAATGAGTCCTCAACAACAGGAAAGGTTACTCTGTATGTGTTTCTGTTCATAGGTAGATCTTAACATATAGGTGATGAGCATAGGTACTTCCAACATTCCCAATTTAACTGTATTCTAGTCACATACACTATGAAAGATAATTGGATATCAGAGCTTCAAGCAAGTACTTCTAATACATTCTAAAAGAATGGTTGTTCAGTTAATTTGTACCATTTGTCTTGTCAGTGAATGTATTTTTATGTTAGGTCTTCTTTTGACATCCTGAAAGTGAATGACATGGGTGAAATTAACCAGACACTTGTGTTAGAATTTCTTCTTCTGGGTCTTTCTGGATACCCAAAGATTGAGCTAATTTACTTTGCTCTGATTCTAGTTATGTACCTAGTGATTCTAACTGGCAATAGTGTTCTGATCATAGCAAACATCTTTGACTCTCGTCTCCACACTCCCATGTACTTCTTCCTGGGCAACCTCGCTTTCCTGGATATCTGCTATACATCCTCCTCTGTTCCTTCAACATTGGTGAGCTTAATCTCAAAGAAAAGAAACATTTCCTTCTCTGGATGTGCAGTGCAGATGTTCTTTGGGTTTGCAATGGGGTCAACAGAATGTTTGCTTCTCAGCATAATGGCATTTGACCGCTATGTGGCAATCTGTAACCCTCTGAGATACCCCATCATCATGAGCAAAGTAGTGTATGTATTGATGGCTTCTGTGTCATGGCTTTCTGGTGGAATCAACTCAATTGTGCAAACATCACTTGCCATGAGACTACCTTTCTGTGGGAACAATATTATCAATCATTTCACATGTGAAATATTAGCTGTTCTCAAGCTAGCTTGTGCGGATATATCCCTCAATATTATCACCATGATGATATCAAATATGGCCTTCCTAGTTCTTCCACTGATGGTCATTTCTTCTTCCTATATGTTCATTCTCTACACTATCTTGAGAATGAACTCAGCCACAGGAAGACACAAGGCTTTTTCCACCTGCTCAGCTCATCTGACTGTAGTGATCATATTTTATGGTACCATCTTTTTTATGTATGCAAAACCCAAGTCTCAAGACCTGATTGGGGAAGACAAGACACAAACCTCAGACAAGCTCATTTCTCTGTTTTATGGGGTAGTGACCCCTATGCTGAATCCTATAATCTATAGCTTGAGGAATAAAGATGTAAAAGCGGCTGTAAAATATCTGCTGAACCAAAAACCTGTTTACTAACAATACCAGAAAACGTAGGTCTTTGTGTAACAGGCCCAGAGAGGTACTCATAGGTAAATTAGTGAGAACCGTTTTTGGAGAAACCATGGTTAGGGAAAGAGATTTCTATCCTTTGCCTTCACTAACCCTGCTCAGCTAGAATCACTGAGAACTATAGTTTGCTACAGACTCTGCTTCCAACAGACCGTGATCCAGATTTCACAAACATAATAAATGAATTCCACTAGAACCGCATTCCTGGTGATATCTGAAATGATTTTTTTTTTTTTTTTTGGTGGACTATGTGTAAACATCGTGGAAAACTGTCACACAAAGCTTTGAAAATAGAGATGAAATAGTACAAAATCTTAAATTTCACAAACTGATAGTAGACAGATGATTCAGCTATGCCATTGTTATCTTATGTGTAATAAGGAGATAAATAACATAAAGGTCTCAGTGTCATTTAAAGTTTCAGTAAGTTGGAGAGAGTGCCTAGCATGGTACCAACTTCATAGTGTCCTGGAATTTCAGAACTGAAGCTAAGACTCTTCTACTAAAAGTCACTCCACTAATATAAATCACACCCTCCTGGCTTCCCCCACCCATATCTACATAAAGAAAAGACTAGGCCAGGAGAAGAAATAACCAAGGGAATGTTCTACCTTATGGGACGTGTACAATGAGAGGTGTTCCATTATTGTCCCTTGAGAGAATGGGAACTGATTTCCAATTCAAGCCAAGTGTGGTGGTGCTGCAATAGAGAGTCTTGACATTTTGGGTTCCGACAAAGAAGAAGAGTCTGACATCTGGTTTGATGAGTCGAGGCCTGTTGAGCTTTGAGGCTGTAGACTAGCAGAGAAAGTAATCTAGAAGAAGGCAGAAAGTGGATATCTTAGCCCCAAAATAAGTAGAAACATTTCACATCTGTTTGAGATGTTCCTATGGACTCAGACGCAGTGAGTAACTGGAGAAATAAAATCAGATTTTGTTATTCTCCAATGAATTGGAATGCCCGAGTAAATCTCTCATATTTCTTCTTCTTTTTTGGTAGATTACTTGTCTAGAAGTCCAATGCTGAGACTAGGTTAGCTTTGTGCTACACCATCCAGATTTTCCATAATCTCTCAGCCCATTAGAGGTAGCTTGGCTTTGACTTATATTCCTACTCAATTTTCCTCTTTTCTATGTGTTTTAGAGCCATGATATCATTCCATATTTCCTACACAGACACTTCATTCTGCCAATCTATTTCCCTTAGGTTGACCCAGTTTCTAAATAAATACTTAGTTCTCACTCTTTCACTAAATACTGCTGTCCTGCTGCTCTCTCACCAGAATTGAAGTACTGTCACTGCAGATAACCTATAGCTGCTTGTCTTTCTCTTCTGGGTTGGATCACATTGCCATTGTTTTTGTTTCTATTCAGAATAGTGTGTACAAGACCATGTGGATGATGGCATTTGAATTTCTGGTGCCTTTCTGTCCTCTCTACTGGAGGCCCTAAATTTGTAGAAGATCTTTGTTTAATTCTTTTTAAATTTTGATCTGAGACAACAAGGTTTTAGATATGTAAATAGTGTTATTTGTACTGTTTTAGCTCAATCCCCCAGCACCTAAACTTATTATTTTCCCCACAATACCAAGAGGGTCAGCATGTTACCTGCAGGCTTATATCAGGTTGAACTCATCAAATGCTAAAATACTCTGTAATTATATCAAAGTAAGTGCAATATAACTTTGTTATAAGCAAGTGTGGTCAGGCTCATCAATGATCAGAAAATTTTCAGATTCAGATAATTAATTTCCATTTCCACACAAGCAGAAAATCTTGTACAGATTGTTAAGTGAATTATATTCTGACTTATAAATCAATATTTTCTAAAATTCTGAAGACTATCAAAAAGTATAAAAAGGAAAAAAATTGTTGTCACTATGACCACCTCCAAAATATGTTATGTTTAATGTTTCTCCTAGTAAGTAGGAGTCACACATCCATTATGTTTTCAGTTTGATTTGTCATTAACTCTAATATGAGCTCTTGGGGTTAAATATTTTTTCATGTACCATACACTTTCACAGGATACATTCTAAGATGTGAAATTAATAGTACAGATGATTTAAACATTTTAAATTTCTGGCTAAATTATCCTTAGAAAGGTCATGTTACTACATTAAATATGCTTATATGAGTTACCCACAAAACGGTTACAGCTCTGTTTACATACATACATGCACAAGCATATCTCTATTTATCTATATACACACATTTATATGTATGGTGTGTGCGATTTTATACATATATATGTCTTTGAAACATTCTTTTAGAAATTTTCAAATATTTGGTAAAAGCATGAAAAAAATGTAATAAAACCCAATGTACCAATCATATAACTTAAATAATTACCAATACCTGATCAACTTTCTTTTATCATTATCCATACCCACTTATCTTCTTCCTTCAGGTTAACTTGAAACAAACCCTGAGTATTATATATATACACACACACATACACACACACACACATATATATAATGATGTTTTAGATAGATAGATAGACAGATAGATAGATAGATTATCCTTATCCAGGAGCTGTGTGTGTGTGTGTGTGTGTGTGTGTGTGTGTGTGTGTGTGTGTATACTAAGTGACACAAGTCCAACAGTCACCATTCACATTGTAGTTTATGAGAATGCATCTTCAAGAACACATAAGTGGTGATATGAATGATTCCTTCTCTTGTTAAAAAATAGGACAGTGTTGATGAGAACTGTGAGCCACGAAAAAGGTATATGAGTCACATAAAAACCTCATTTCTCACTTCAGTGGATTGTTGCTATGAGATAATGTAGGTTGTATGTTGACTGGTTTTTAAAATTTCAGTAGCAGCCTGGGCTGCTACTGGTCTCTATAAAAAATTAGCTGGATGTGGTGGTGTGTGCTTGTAATCCTAGGTACTTGGAAGGTTGAGTCAGGAATATCACTTTAGTCCAGGAATTTGAGACTGCAGCGAGCTAAGGTAGCACCACTGCACTCCAACCTGGGCAACAGTGAGAACTAGTCTCTAAAATATAAATAAATAAACAAATAAGTTTCAAGAGAAGTCAGATTTTTAAATTAAACATTATAGCACTTACCCAGGGTTGGATATTTTACAGAACACATGAGACTCCAGAGTGCATATTCATGTAAGGCTTTAATAAAGGTATAGGACACGGTCCTGCAAGAGGTAGAAATTTGGAATCAAAAGGGAAAGCTCCCAAATCTTCAGTTATAACTGAAGGACAATTATATACTTCCCAGGCCAATTTTGAACAAATCTCCTGTAGAATGATTCTGTCAATGTTGGCTGACATACCAGTCATGTTGTTGCCATTAATTGCTTGAGTACAGTTTGAGTAAATATTTTGAGCCCTAAATGTTGATTTTCCCAGGATACTATCCTACAGATAGTAGGAAACTCCAAACATACTTTAGAGTATGGCAAAGAGCTTCCCATCGGTTCCCTTTATATCAGCAATCACTTCTCTAGTATTTCACTTTAATTTCTTTTACCTAGATTATCCTCCTTGGAGTAGGTCTGTTAGGTCAGCTAGAGGACTAACCCATAAAGTTAACATTAATATAAACATAGTCAATGTCTCTTCTTTTTCAATTTTTAGTCCTATACAGTAGGGTTGGATAAGTACAAACATACAGGCCTACATCATTCACCAGGTAAGAGAGAGACAGAAACCAACTAAAAAGGGTGAAAATAAGGAATGATCCATATTATAATTTTTTTTAGGATTATGAATGTAGTAATATTTAGATGTATTGTCATGGTGTCGTGTTCACTAAATGACCTTTCTTCTGGAACTTGTAAATGCAACAAATGTCCCACCAGCACAAAAGCAGGCAATGAGAAGGAAAAAAATCTAGAAACAGATGTTTCTATGAGTCCATGTATCATTCTCACTATCTTCTCCAAGTCTTCACCTACAGTATCTCAGCAATGTATCTAGTGGTCTCCCTTTAATTCCACAAAGAATTAAGTTTTAACATACATTCATTCAGGTGTGAAAGACATTATTATCATTCTCTAATTTGTAAGTAGGAGTTTCCAGTGTTCATTCTAATTTTCATTGATCCATGTTTTGTGGATGGGAATGTATATAAGTCCATTGTTTATGATGCTTTGTAACTCGTTGAATTTTTCTTGTATTTCCTTAATTAGACGACTAATATCCAAATTAAAATAATACTTTTGCTCTAGATCTATATAGTGGTAGTAGAAGTATTTGCTTTATCTGTGAGGTATGCAAATCCAAATCTAGTGTCTCTCTCAATTGTTTGAAAACCATCTGGAAACCAGGTAATAGGTCAATGTAACCCACTTGCCAGCTGTGGCTCCTCCTGTATCCTTTCAATAGCCAAGTCATAACTACCATTGTCCTTTGATTTTTCTGCTGAGAAGCAGATTGATTTTTATGTATATTTCCTGCTCCTGAGGAAGACAACGTATGTTTCCATTTTTTTCCATTTGTTGCATTGTTTGAATGCCTCCACGCCTGCTCATCTTATGTTCCCAAGAGGTTACTTCCAAAGCAAGAATAAAGGGCCCTATTTGTTGATTCTTACTCTTTTCTGAATTTAGAAGGGAAGTTTTATGATAGTTATATACAAGCCTCACTTTGATAATCTCTTTGCAGTATAATAAATTTAGGTGTCTCACAACTTAAGTTACTGTCCTTTTAGTCTCTTATCACCCTCCTGCTTACAAAATTGGAGGGTGATAAGAGATTAAAGGACTCCATATAGGGGTCCTTTATCTTCCAGTCATGTAAGACCTATATTTTCAGATTATATCACAAGTCATTGTCTGAGAATTGGTAAAAATTCATATGGTATCATTATTGTAATTTTTTGATTCTTCTCATGAGTGAGGAATACTGTTCTTAACTCTTCCTGAATCAAATACTAACAGGGATTTGGGAATATTATTTCATCATTTTATCTCAGTTGACTCAACTATAGAAATGTAAGTCTTACAGAATTATTTTTGCAGAGTGTTCTAGCTCTAAGCATCCATGATCTTATAGTATAAAAACAACCTTTACATATTTCTATTTGTATTTAATTTACACATAGATAGTTTGTGGAATGTGTGTGCGTGCGTGTGTGTGTGTGTGTGTGTGTGTGTGTGTGTGTGTGTTAGTGTCTCTATGCATAGTTTTAACTTCTTAAGAAAATTGTTATTTCTCAGAATTCAAGTATTCTATACTGAAATGTGATGTCTACTGGGAAATTATAGCCAGAATCTTAGTGCTAATATCTACAATATAGCTAAATAAACTTTACTAAAACACTTTAATTCAATACTATACTATATACCTATTCATGCCTCAGACTACTCATTCTGCATTTTTTTCCCTGCTTTTGTGGTCTTAAATATATGGATTTATTGCTGTCCTGTGGATTTGTTTATTTTACTGTTTGTATCTTTTTATTCCAAAAAAGTTTTGTGATGACATCCTATATAAAATTAATTTATCAAAAAGAATAAAGATAAAGTAAGCAAAAAAGTTAAATCACAATGTATTTAATTCATAGTGAATATCCATTTTATTTCATTCATAGAAGCTAGATCATTTTTCAATTCTAGCATTTCATTTTAGCAATCATCATTTGAATTATTAAGCCCTTACTTTGGATTAGCTTTGCATTGGTAGATACATTTTAAACTAGAAAGTTCTCACATTTCATAATATTTGTTTGGTAAACATCTGCCTCTTTTCCCAAAAGTGACCTGGATAGGAGAATGTTACTGGATATATGAGCTTTGGTCCAGCCACAGTATATTCCCAGCACCATTCTTAATTGGGTCTGTGGGACACTGTCCCTGACGCACCAGAAGTTTCTCCATTCCACAGATCTCTCATTCCAACTTTAAATTGCTTTGGGAATTGGGGAACAATTACAATAACTGTTGCATGACAAATATTTACCCTTCTGTGTCTGCGGAATCTAGTATCATTTAATACTAGACCTTAATAAAGAATGCTGACATAAACATTAACAAAAAGAACTTAATTATTCTAGAAAGTGGAAATAATTTATCACTATAAAGGTAAGTCCTAAATACCATGAAACTGTACCTTTTCAGTTAATAATGGAAGCAATTATTAAATATGCATCTATAATGATAATTGTATTAAGCAATGCAGCAATCAATTTATTATTATCAAATATAACTATGATAATTATATCATCACTGTTATAATCGTACATGCCAATTAATTCATAAAGCAATTTCTATGCACTATAAGTTTTCTCAGAATAAACCTATGATAAAAGTAAGGCAGGTATTTCTTTTACCTTATTACAAATGAAAAAAACCAAAGCTATATGTTAGAAGTTAGAAGAAAAAAGAACCTAAAAACTAGAACTTTTGTTTTTGAATCCCAAGCACTTTTAACTAGGCTAATGTCATGCCACTTAGGGATTAGGTGAATCCCTCTGTACTTGCAGTACATAAACTGGTTAATCTCTGTATAAGAGGGCTGCTTGTTGGTATCGACAGAAATACACCTTTTTTAAAAAAACTGAGAGCTTACTGCAACTGAATAATTTGTGCATATTAAAGTTCTGATCATTCATTTACAAATACTGCACAGGGAAATTGCTTAAGAATCTAGAAAAATTGTCTATTTTATACAGCCACTATTAGATTTAGGTTTGGAGGGATGGGCAAGACAAGCAAGCTCATTCTCCATATCTCTTGTTATCTGACACTATACAACATGATCAATTTAAAGAGTGTAGAAGAAGAAAACCAAAGGCGACAAGACAAGCCTGCCTTAGGGTAGATTGAATTGGTGAGGGAATTTCTGCATGGGGGAAAGACTTGGAGCAGGAGGAAGGGGAAATCGAGTAGGTAACCTAAAATGCGTTGTCATCACATTTATATGGAAAGAGAAGCCAAGAGACTCACCAGGCCTAGACCAGAAGGTTCCAGTCAGATCTGGAACATCGCCACCTTTCCTGGTAAGTCAGGGTCTGTCCTCTTCCTGTTGCATTCATGGCTGGGCTGCTCAGAGTGCTCATATCTTGTGTTCCATGCATCCCCTGACCAATTTCTGCACCACACTTGAGGAGAATTTTTATTTATCCTGAGTACTGTAGGTGAGTGTAGAATTATTTCACATCAAATGGGCTATTCTGAGGAATATGATTCAATCTTACAGTCATGAACATTCTTTCATGATGAGAAGTACTAACTCCTCAAGAATTAACCATTCTCCTTGTACATTGTTAATAGAGTGCAATCAAGTTCCACCTTTATTATATCAGTGAAATATTGTTATCTTTGGAACTCACTGTCCATTCTCTGTTGTTGACAAATGATTTCTAAACACATTTTAATGCTACCTCTTAGCATATAAATAGTGGAAATAGAATGGGCTTTGGACTTTGCCTCTGCCCATTGTTAGTCACATGACCTTGTCCAAGTGAACTATTTTTAAGCACAGTTTCTGGCACATAGAACTCCACAGTAAAAGTTACTTGTGATTTTTTTCCACTTAAATAAACCAAAATGACTTTTTAAAGAAGGTATTTCTGGCTTTAGGCTTAGTAAATATAAATTAAAAATTGGTTTGAGGCTCAATTTTCTCATCACTAATTTGGGGATTCAACCTTCTCTCATTTGTACCTTTCTTCTAAACTGGAAATTTTCTACCTAGTATTCTTCCGATTGTTTCTGAAGTCAAAATCCCTCTGTCAAGTTTAGCTTCTGCCTCCAAGGTATTATACACCGTAGAGAAATTTTTCCACCTATCATCATATGACAAACTAAGCGATAAAGTGGGTGTTGAGTCTCTGCTGGTATTCTCAAAACTGTTAGCCCACGTGAGCCATAACCTAAAAACTGATGGGGATTATTAAAAAAAAAAAAAAAAAAAGATTTATGTGTGTATACCAGGCAGCAGGCAGTGCTTACTAATAACCCAATTGATCTAGACATCTTAATTCCTTGTGTCTCCTATCTGCTCAGAACCTTGTAAAATCAAATTGTATAATGTCAAGTTTGGAGGGCAGCTAAAGTCACAGGGTCTAAACACTCACCTTAGATTTGGTATTCTAATAAAAGACTTATTTCCTACAAAAAGGAATGTCAATTTTTCTGCCTGATCTTTGATCTTACCTCATTAGCATTTCAGATGTGTTTCCACTGAGGCTTCCTTGTCTGAAAAGTAGTTATACCAACTTGCTGCTCTAAAACAATGCTCAAGCTACTCTTCCTTCTAGAATACCTCTCTTCTCTTCCAAACTTTCCTAATCCTTTCTGTGTTTTGTGTTGGCTCTAAACCTGAAATTTCACCTGAACTCTCTCTAGACTCATTTCTCATTTACTTTCTCCTTCTAGGAATTCTTATAATTTTCCCCCTGGCCACATGATGTAATTATATTCTATATCAAATTGTTTCATGTGTAGTGTTCCTGTTTCCCTTATTGAACTGTAAACTTTTTGATGACAAACATATTGTGTCATACTTTCCCATCCATACTTGACTTGGAACAGGACTGTGCTCAAGTTAGACTATCAGTAATATTGTATACATACTATAGTAATCTAGCAAAAATGTATCCTTCTTTTACAGAATTTGTATCTCAATAGTATTTTTTTTCTGAAGTATACTAAGCAACAAGATATGGTTTTGAAATTTGCTGGCAGATACAAAAGAATTATGTTCTTGGCCATTTTCTAGATTGTTAAGCCAGTCCATATAATAACAGAAAAGAAAATCTAGTGGTGTCAGAAACATCAGGATAATCTACCAACTCTCACAGGTAAACCAATGCTTTGCTACTCAAAATGTGGCCTCATTCCAGTAGCTACAGAAACACACTGAGAGTTTAGTAAAAAGGCAGAAATCACAGGTCTTGTCCCAGATCTACTAAGGGAATTTACATTTTAACAAGATTCTCAGGTGATTTACATGCATATGATAAATTAGAAAGATTGAAATAGTTCATTCTTGATTATTCCACCAAGACTAAAAATTCAGAATAGTACTTGATGGCAAAACAAGATATAATGACTTTTGGTGTTATAGTCTAAAATCTGTAGACTTCATTGCCAGAGTTCTGAGCTTTAAGTTCCACTTTTTACTTATAGACTGGATAACCTTGGTCACATTCTGTCTTTCATATTTAAACAAAAAATTAGGAATAATGAGAAGATTCAACTGCTCTCTGTAAAATATAAAGTACTACATGAACACACACACATAATTATATTTAATTATTGTTACTGTTTTTTCAGGTTCATTTAGACAAATAAATTATCAAGAGAAACTCTGAAGCCATGGAATTTAAAGCAAAAAAAAAACTGAAGAGAGACAATGTATTGTTCTATAAAGATTCTCCATCACATACATGCAGAGCTGGTCTATGCAATGGTCTTGTCATAGCAAATAACAAAATAGTAAGAATGGACTGTTACTGTGAGATCAACAACTCCACCTTTGAACAGATATTAAATTGCAATGTATGTGGTTCAATTGACTATGATAAAATGCCTTCCCTTTAAAAATACACATTTAACTACTGAAAAGATACCCAGAGATCTAGTCAGACAAACAAATATGCATGAACATCAATCCTGCTTTTAATTTCTAAACATTTTAGTTAAGCCCTAATCAAAATTCCAATCCTTGTGGTTGTCTTTTACCTTCCCACTGTTCTCTCATTGGACTTGAATAAATGAAGAAGTCAAGTCTGCTGTTGCTGTCAGCAACATTCTAGGGTTTTTAGAAAACTCAGTTTAGGGTCTTCTTGACAGTAAGAAAGGTTGCTTCTGATCCTAGGTAAATCTTCATATATGAGACATAAGGCATAGAAACTCTCAACATTTTGGTATGGTTGTATTCTAGGTACAAACACTATTGAAGATAATGGAATGATGAAGCTTAAAAACAAATACTCTCTATTTCACCCTAGAGAAATACGTATTCAAGATGTTTACTGTGTTTGTTGCTTGTCCGTGAAAATATTTTATGTTCATTCTTCTTTTGATTCCCTGAAAGCTGGAACATGGACAAGATAAATCAGACATTTGTGAGAGAAATCATTCTTCTGGGACTCTCTGGGTACCCAAAACTGGAGATCATTTTCTTTGTTCTAATTCTAGTTATGTACCTAGTGATTCTATTTGGCAATGGTGTTCTGATCATAACAAGTATGTTTGATTCCCATCTTTACACACCCATGTACTTCTTCCTGGACAATCTCTCTTCTCTGGATATCTGTTGCTCATCCTCCTCTGTTCCCTCAACTTTGGTGAGCTTAATCTCAAAGAAAAGAAACATTTCCTTCTCTGGATGTCCAGTGCAGACGTTCTCTGGGTTTGCAATGGGGTCAATAGAATGTTTCCTTCTTGGCATGATGGCATTTGACCACTATGTGGCCATCTGTAACCCTCTGAGATATTCCACTATTATGAACAAAGTGGTGTATGTACTGATGGCTTCTGTGTCATGGCTTTCTGGTGGAATCAACTCAATTGTGCAAATATCATTTGCTATGCAATTGCCTTTCTGTGGGAATCACATTATTAATCATTTCTTATGTGAGAACTTAGCTGTCCTTAAATTAGCTTGTGCTGATGTAGCCCTCAACATTGCTACACTAACAGTGTAAAATATTGCTTTTCTAGTTCTCCCTCTGCTGGTCATTTCTTCTCCTATATGTTCATCCTCTACACCATTTTGAGAATGAATTCAGCTTCAGGGAGACGCAAGGCCTTTTCTACCTGCTCAGCTCATCTGACTGTGGTGATCATATTTTATGGTACCATCTTCCTTATGTATGCAAAACCTGAGTCCCAAGACCTCCTTGGGAAACACAATTTGCAAGCTACAGAGGGGCTTTTTCCCATGTTTTATTGGGTAGTAACCCCCATGGTAAATCCCATAATCTATAGCTTGAGAAATAAAGATGTAATAGCTGCCATGAAATATTTACTGAATAGAAAATCTGTTGATCAATAAGACTGAAAGTAAATGTGGATCTTTTGTATTATTGGCTCGATTTAGCCTTTTCACAATGTACACAAAACTAGAATATCATGTTTTAATTTTGTTCAAGTGCATACAATTTTCACTTGTCATTTAAAATAAGTTATAAAATATCAAAATAGCATAGTTATGTAATTATTGAAGACTTTGTTTGGAGGAAGCAAAGTTATATAGAAATATATTTTAATTCTTCACTAGCCCTGCTATGTTAGAAACACTGAGTACAGCAGTCTGCTATAAACCGAGATTCTAACAAGTTCTGATCTGGATTTCACAAACAACACATTTCTTTAGCTATGATCCCTGAAGATATCCAAAATAATGTGTCTGGTTTATTTGTGAGGATACAGTAGAAACCATGAGACAATGCTTTGAAAATAGATGGCAGGAGTAAAAATTTGAAACTACTTAAATAATCTCAGATAGATTTATTCATTTTCTAAACTACAGTTTTCATATTTTCAAAAAGGGAGAAATTAACTCTGTTCCCAATGTTAGTGTAAAGATTCAGTAAGTGCACAAAATATTCAGCATAGTACCAAGTTCATATTACTTCTCTCTGTAGAGGACATTGAGATGACTTTTTCTATTGACTCTCAGTTTAGAAATTGAAATAAAGACTCCAAAGGGAAGACAAAGGACACTCTCCAGCATAAGCCACTAGTGTTAGGGTCAGGCATATCTCCTATAAATCTTCATGCTAATTCTGATCACCATTCCTCCTTGCCCCTTCTCCCACCTATTTATAAAAGAAAATATCAACTGTGGCTCCTGTGGAGGAATAGGAATACCGTGTTCTAATCCAAGTCAAGTGAAGAGGGTTGCAAAGGGACCTCTTGAGGTTTTGGGTGCCTTCAAAGAAAAGCTGGCATCCGGTTTGATGAATGAGGTTTGCTGAGCTTCTCTCTAGGTTGAAGACTAGCAGAAAGGTAAATCTAGCAGAGGATTAGTATCTTAGGTCTAAAATAACTATAATATAAGAAATTTATACTTGCTGAAATGTTTTTCAAGGTCTGAAAAAGAGCTGAAATTAGTGACAGGGAAAAGTACAGTAAGTTCTCTACATATGAACAAGATTCATTCCAAGAGTGTGTTTGTAAGTCCAATTTGTTTATAAGTCCAACTGAGCTAGCCTAGGTACCCAACAAACACAATTGGCTATATAGTACTGTACTGTAATAGGTTTCTAATACTTTGCACACAAGCAATATATAAAAAAAATCAAACACAAAAAATAAAGAAAACATTTTTAATCTTATAGGACAGTACCTTGAAAAGTACAATACAGTACAGTACAACAGCTGACATACAGGGGCTGGCAGTGAGTGAACAAGCAAGAAGAGTTCCTAACTGGAGGAGGGAGAAGGGGTGGGAGATAGTAGAGCTGAAGGATCATCAGCAACAGAAGATGGAGGGGAAGCTGCAATTTCACTCACACCTGACATTGATGGCACAGGTTCTGGTTCCTTGATAGATTCAATTTTATCTAAGGTCTTGAAAAATGGACATTTGCATATTTGAAAGCTTGCAGTTTGAAGGTTTGTATGTAGGGAACTTACTGCATTTCATTTTACAATTCGGTGAGTTGAAACTCAAACCCATTATGGTTTTTTTTTCTTTCTTTTAATTTTTTTTCCCTGTAGATTCGTCCACCATAGCTGAGCACAGTATTTATTTGGTCCGTATCACCATCCATTGTGACAGCTGGTTTAAACTCTAATTTCCTATGTAAATTTTCTCTTTCTTATTGGTTTTAGAGTCATAATACGACCCCAGACCTCTTATGTGGGGACTTTACTTCCTGCCGATCCATTTCCTTGTGATGAATCTAGTTTTGAAAATGTTATCTAGCCACTAAAATCTTGCTTCATTACTACTGTCTGGTTTGGGAGTGCTGTCCCACAGCAAACCTCCAGCCGCTGGTCTCTCCTTTTCCTTAACTTGAATCATATGGAGTGCTGCGTTTTCTTTAATTAGGACAAATGTGGGTGAGACGTTTTAACTTCTGCCTACTCTCACAGGAATGTGCCTTACATGCCATTCTGATCCTAGTTTAATTCTTTCCAAACTATGACCCAGATTTTAGGTACACGTCAGTGTGTACAAGGTCCTACTTCTGTTGACTCTCAGCATCTTAATTTTTTCACCAAATGGGGAGGGTGCTAACCTCTCATATGTGTATTTATGTCAGATTGAATTTATTTTGAAAAATAGATTAAAATTCTTCTCTCCATTGGTATATAAAAAGTTGGTGAAATATTGCTTCTGTTTAGAGACATTCTATTCATGTTGACAAATGCTCAGAAAATTAACATTCTAAAAATTAATCTGTCTTCCCATGAAACTAAGAAATCTCAAAAGATTATTATATATACATCACAAATAATTATTTTAGAAAATTTCAAAAACAGTAGGAAACGTGTTATCATGATTGCTACCTACTATAGGCAACCCCAGTTCATTATTTGTCTTACTTATATAGAGTCCTAAAATTAATATTTTAAAATGATGACATCTTTTGATGTATCACGAACACTTGGAATTGCTAGTTTTGAAAGTTTTTAATCATCAGGGAGATACAAATCAAAACCACACTGAGATACCACCTAACTCCAGTCAGAATGGCAATTATCAATAACTCAAAAAATAATAGTTGCTAGAGAGGGTGTGACGAAAAGGGAACACTTCTACACTGTTGGTGGGAGTGCAAACTAGTGCAACCTCTGTGGAAAACAGTATGGCGATTCCTCAAAGCTCTAAATATTGACCTCCCATATGACCCCGCAATCCCCCTACTGGGAATATACCCTGAAGAACTCAAATCACTCTATAAAAAAGATACCCTCACACATATGTTTATCGCAGCATCGTTCACAATAGCAAGAACCTGGAACCAACCATGCTGTTCATCAAAAGAGGACTGGATTAAAAAAGTGTGGTACATATACACGATGGAATACTATGCAACCATAAAAAAGAACAAAATCATGAATTTCGCAGTGACCTGGATGGAACTAGAGTCTTATATAATACTGAGTGATCTCTCACAGAAACAAAGATCTGAGTATCACATGTTCTCACTCATATAGTGGACCTTGAACATCCAACATAATACTATAAGAAAATGACTGACAGTGGTGGGAAACTATGGGGGTGGGAGGGGAAGGGAGATGGGATTAATGGTAGTAAATATCTGTCTGAGGATGGGGAGACACCTCTTATCAATAAGGGTCCCTGAACAGAGCATATTTGTATACCTAACCCTTAACTGTACCCCACAATAGAAAAATAAATAAATAAATAATAATTTTTTTAAAAAGTTTTTAAAAGTGTGTTTTCCCAATTTTAGGTTTCACAAGATAAATTTTAGAAAATGAAATTATTAGAGCAATTGATATAATTTTTCTATTTCTCATATTAAATTATACTCCCTCCTCCACAAATTATAGTATTGTCTATCAATGACACTGTAAGGGTTTCCCCAAACTTTTCCATCTCTGGTTTGTGTGTATGTGTGTGTGAGTATAAACGTTTAATTTTGGAAATTTTCAAGTAATCATAAAAAGAAAAATAATTTTTTAATAAAATCTCATGTATCACTCTACTTAAATAATTAAGAGCTCATGGGTTTCAACATTATCTGTACTCACTTATCCCCTCTCTCCATATTATTTTAAGCAAATACTGGGAAAAGTATACACCTTTTATTCTGAAATAACTTTAGACTTACAGAAAAGTTGTAAGAATCACATAAATAATTTCCTTGAAGTTTTTACTCAGAACCTTCAAATATTAACATCTTACCACATTTGTTTTATCATTTCTCTCTCATTATATATATATGTATAATTTACATATATATACTTATTTTATATATACCTATTTGAGAGTAAGTTTTAGATAGTATGTCTCTTTACCCCTTGCAACATTTGTCTTTCTTAAAATCAAACGGACATTATTTTACCATAACCAGAAGATGCTTACCACATAATTTAATAATACTACATTATCTAATTTAGTGGTTAGTGAACAATGACCCTGGGAAAAATCTGGTCTACCATCTGTTTCTTTGTGGCCCCCAAACTAAAAATAATGTTTAATTTTTAAACGGTTGACAAATTAAAACTTGACTATCCATAACATTTTAAAGACTTTTTATTGGAAATAATTATAGAATCAAAGAAAGTTACAAAATAGTATATAAAGTATCATGTACTCATTCTACTCCCTCCAGTTCTGACATTTTATGTTATGGTAGTATAATATCAAAATCACAAAATGCCACTGGTTTAGTATTATTGACTAGACTATAGAACTTATTTAGTTTTTACCATTTTTTTATATTCATGTGTATCTCTCCCTGTGTAGTTCTATGCAATTTTACCCCATGTATATGTTCCTGTAACCCACACTATCATAAAAATATGTGATTGTTCCATTGCTACCAAAAAACTTTCTCTTACTGCCCTGTGATGGTTAATAACTTTATGTGTCAACTTTGTTAGGTGATGATACCCAGCCCAATATGTCAATAATGCTGCAATTTGGAAGTCTGGTTCTAGAGCAATTAGATAACAATAGAGCTAGTTTAGTTCTATTGTTGTCTAACAACTCACAGGATTCTAATAAATGCTCTGGGTATTCAAAGAAGACTTGGCATTCTGGTTGCTTTGGAACTCGTATGTCTCTCAAATCTTGTGAGCTTTGGGATTAGTTTAATTTGTAACTCTCCATTTGTTTTTCTCTGCCTGGACTCATGAAGTTTCACCATTCTGCAAGTGTGGCTTAGTATTCAGCACCAGACATAATGGAACCCCTCTTGTGATTTCCGGTTTCTTCTTTGCCCAGACTTTTTGCCTCCAGAACTCTGCCCTGTAAACTCTTGCTTCCCCAGTCCCCTGTACTCTGTTCTAACTCTTCTCGATTTAGTGAGAGCATTGTGATCTGTTTGGGATTCTCTTTCATGATCCAGAATCTAACATGTAATCATAAGGTGCTCTTAACTTTAGATTTTTGTCGGGCACAGTGGCTCAAGTCTGTAATCCCAGCACTTTGGGAGGCAGAGGCAAGAGAATGGCCTGAGTCCAGGGGTTCAAGACCAGCCTGGGCAACTTGGTGAGACCTCATTTCTACAACAAATAAAAAAAATTAGCCGGGCATGGTGGTTCGTGCCCATTGTTCCAGCTACTTGGAAGGCTGAGGTGGAAGGATCACCTGAGTCCAGCAGGTCGAGGCTGCAGTGGCTGTGAGCATGTCACTGCACTCCAGCCTGGGCGGCAGAGTGAAACTCCAACTCAAAAAAAAAAAAAAAAAATTAGATTTTTTTTTTTCTTCTAAGGTTATGTTCTACTTTTCTTACTCAGTTTCAAAAAACTGTTATTTCGTGACTTCTTGTCTAGTATTCTGACAATTCACAGTGGAATGACAGAGCTGATCCTACCTAGTTTATGATAGCCAGAAACAAATGTTTCCTTTTAACTTTTCTGGTTGTATTATTTACACTTTATCAAAACAAGTAATATTCATCTATTATACTTGCATCCTTATTTCTACCTTTATTTTTTTTTATCAGACCTGTAGTTAAATATATTAAATGCTCACCACTTATCTTTTTGCCTAAATTTCTCCACGTTTATTTTGAGTAAATATCCTCTTGGCAGCTGTAAAAGAGGACTGGTAAATATAGCATTCCTTTGATCTTGGGTTTTTTTTTTTTGAGTCGGAGTCTCCTGGCCACTGCAGCCTCGACCTGCTGGGCTCCTGCGATCCTTCTACCTCAGCCTTTCGAGTAGCCGGAGCACGCTACCACGCCTGGCTGATTTTTTGATTTATTGTAGAGATGAGGTTTCGCCAAGTTGACCAGGCGGGTCTCGAACTCACAGGCTCTGGCAATTCACTCACCTCGGCCTCCCAAAGTGCGGAATTACAGGCTGAGCCACTGAGCCGGGCCATTTTTTTTTTCTTGAGTCGGAGTGTCAATCTGTTGCCCAGACTGGAGTGCAGTGGCATGCTAACGGCCATTGCAGCCTCGACCTGTTAGAATCAAGTGATCCTTCTACCTCAGCCTTCCAAGTAGCTGGAACTACAGGCATGTGCAATCACGCCCAGCTAATTTTTCTTGATTTATTGTACAGATGAGGTCTCTCCATGTTGCCCGGAATGGTCTTGAATCCATGGGCTCAGGCAATCCTCTCAGTTTGGTCTCCCAAAGTGCTGGGATTATAGGCATGAGCCACTGCACCCGGTGATCTTGTATGTTTGAATGCATTTTTTCGGTAGCTTTGATACTTGAAGGACAAATTGATTGGATATACATTTCTTGCATGCATTTTCTTTTCTTGAATGTTTTAAAAATGCAACTATATTATATGATGTCATTGAGGAAGCTGATGCTGGATTAAGTCTTTTGCTGTTGTAAGACATTAATCTTTTACCTTAAAGACTTGAAAAGGTTTTGTTTTTATCTTCAAACTCTAATAGCTTCATGGAGATATACTCAGAATTGACTATGTTGTTTTAATTTTTCTGGGCAACCTGGAGAATGCATTCAGTTCTTCTTTATTTACAAAAGGTTTTCCTAAACTTACTTTAAATACTTATTCTAGGCTATGGCTTTATTTTCTATTTTAGAGACTCAAATTTTACATATTTGTAAAAGAAACAAGTTATTCTTTGCCTATGTTTTCTTTCCACCTTGCCTATGTTTTCTTTCCACCTACTTTGTATACATTTTATTTATCTTATTTACTTTTTTTTTTTTGAATTGGGGTCTCATTTTGTGGTCCAGGCACAGATCATGACTTATTTCACCATTGACATTCCAGGCTCAGGTGATCCTTCTGCCTCAGCTGGGACTAAAAGGCATATGCCACCACATCCAGCTATTTTTTTTATTTTTTGTTGAGACCAAGTCTTGCAATGTTGCCTGGATTCAAATAAACCTCCTGCCTCAGCCTCCCAAAGTACTGGGATTACAGGCATGAGCTACCACAGCTGCCACATTTTGTTGATTGCTCTACTGCCTTTACTCAATGCCCTTATTAAATGTTATTTTAATCTATTTTACCTTTGCTTCCTTTATTTCTAAGATGATTTTGACTTTTGCTTATTTCCTAAGTTCAATGAACTCTCTTTTCATTTGTTCCTGAAGTGTTATGTTCTTTTTAATTCTTGAATTTCTCATTCAAGTTGCTTTTTAACTCTCCCAAATGCTTGTCTGAGGATATGTATATCTTTTGTAGTGTTATGTTACAGTTTTTATTTGCTTTATGTGTGTTTTTATTTTTGAAGGATGGGGCAGAGGTTAGTTGTTTTAATTCTCATTTTGTATTTGATTTGATGGTATCTTTGAAGATAGCCTACTTTATTCATTCGTTATTTGGGAAAGTTTATTAGATTTTTTTAGGACAAAACTACCCTCATTTGTCAGTGTTGTGAAGTAGAATTTCTTTAAATAATTACTTCTGTGTCTTCCTCCTCTACCTTCTGCTCATGAAGAAATAGAAGAAACTTACAGCAGCATTGCTTGCTAAAGCCAGCTTCACCCTTCATATGGAAAACTGTGTCTCCTCCTCTTCTTTTTTTTTTGTCTTGCTTGGTTACATGAGGAGGAGTTGTATGCCCTCTGATATTTTAGTCTTTTTTCTGTTTTGCAGGACACAAGTACAATTAAACACATTGTAATATATTCATTTTCTAGTCTATGTCTTAGTTTACAATTTTTATTTATTTTTATTATGTATATATCTAGTTTTTACAACAGTTTCAATATAAAATTGGGCAAAGTAATCAATTGAAAATTCCTTTAGTTTCTTAAATAATTCTTTATACATTAAGGCATCATTACTACCTCATATATAATGTAGTTTTTTACTTTTTAAAGATATTTAACTCTTTAATTGCTTTTTATATTTTGTGTTCATTATACTAGTTTGGCTTTTAATGAAAAAAATTAAGCAGCTGTAGCTTATACAGAATCTATTAATTATTGTGTATTTTTGTGTTACTATGTAACAAATTAAACATTACTTCTATTCCAATAGGCTTTTTTTGCTTATTCTCTTAGATTGTCTTAAAAACAAATGACTGAATACTAGTATTGGCAACTTTCTCCTCTATTCCAATATCCATACCACTAATTTTGTAATCTTATCTGTTTGCATGGATTGAATTATCCATAACAATTAATGTTTAATAATCAGTGTATTGGAAGCTATCCTTGTCTTGGCCCTGACTTCACAAAAATGTGTTTTAACATGGAGGGTTATGTGACTGTTTGAAAGCATGTCTCTTATTTTTAAAAAATCTTCCATTGCAACAGGATTTTGAAATTAATTTTTGTACCACTGTATTCACAATATTTTCTTATTTCAAAAATCACTTCTCTATATGTGATTTCACTGCTACTATTGTTCGTAATTTAACATATGTCTATTTTCTCTTTTTTAAAAATAGGCTAAGGAAATATTTATGTATTTAGTATTATTTTTTTATGAATTCGACTGAGTTAATTTTTTACTTTCTAATATGTGCTTTGGTTCATTTGACAAATATTTATTTAAGGGATTTATATTTTTAGGATGGTGAAAGAAACTGGGGTTACTGGATAGTGAGCATTGAAAAGGTTTGTGTTTTCTTGAGACTTACAATTTGCAGATAGAAATACACAATACCCAATAAGTAAATAATAGAAAATATAACTTTATATATATTATAATTTCATAAAAAGTATAACTGAACCAAAATGTCTTGAGTCAATGCCGTTCTGGCCATTTTAAAGAGAAACCTTTACTGTTATTAATTTTTTCTGCTTTCCTTGTTTTTTAATATATTTTTTCTTAAAATAATTAGTTGGCTTATATATAATATGCTATATGACATATTCTTTTTTTAATTTTTAATAATTAATGTATTCAAAATCACTGATACAAGAGGGAGATATTCTCAAGTTCAATTGTATGACAGTCTGGGAGACTTTTTTCTGAAGATGTTGAGAAGAAGGAAGTATATAATATGCCACCTGGATTTATACCTCAGTATTTCTCCATCTCTATTAAGAGAATACATTTGACCCTTGAATAATATGGGGGTTAGGGACCCCAACTCCCCAGCACAGTTGAAAATCTGTGTATAATGTTTGACTCCCCCACAACAACTACAAATAGTCTACTGTTGACGGGAAGCCATACCAATAAACAGTCTATTCACACATATTTTGTGTATGTATTTATACTGTCTTCTTTCTATATAGTAAGATAGAGAAAAGAAACTGTTATTAAGAAAATATAAGGAAAAGAAAATATATTGGCTATTTATTAAGTGGATGTGGATCATTATAAATGTCTTCATCCTCATCGTTTTCATGTTGAGTTGACTGAGGAGGTGGAATAGAGAGGAATGTTCTTGCTGTATCAAGGGTGGCAGAAGCAGAAAAAAATCTAGGTGTGAGCAGATCTGTGTTTGAACAAGTTCAAATCTTTGTTGTTCATAACTATATATAGGAGATTATGGAGACTAAAAATCTTCAAGGACTGGGGTGAGCATGGAAGTACTCATTGTGATTTGTGTTTTACTTTAAGTAGCCCCTAAATCTGCCCTGCCTTCTTAATTAAATCACAGGTGCCTTGTACTCTCGGAAGAGATCAAGTGAGAAGATTTGTGTGTCTACTCCAACTCAGAACCTCTTGAGGAACCTGGACTCCACAGTTTTCCAGCAGAGTAGTTGGTGAAGATGATAGAGAAACATCAGTCAAGGATGTTCGGTTTATTGTGAGAAAATAATATAATGGTTAGTGAAAGGGGCTATATGAAATTAGTTGGAGTTCATCTCTACCATGTGCCTAATTTGTAAACAACACAAACCATTTAATCTCTCTTTACTCAGGTTGCTCATCTAGAAAGTTGGAGTGGCAATATGGTTGATGAGATGGATTAAAATATTGCCAATATAAACTCATAACTTTATTGTCTGTATTAAATTACTACATGTAAGGAATTTAGAAGAGCGTCTAAAACACAGTAACAACTCTATAAGTGTTCTGAATTTTACTACTTATTATTATTATTACTATTAGTATTATCACTGCATTTTACTATTTTTTATTATTATTGTTAGTATTATCACTGCAGCCAGTACCCTGTTCCATGTGTATTTCAGTTGTTCTTTCTTTATGTTGCTAACACGTTGTAAGTAAATCATTCTCCCTCAGAAGCTCCCACAAGCCCTCTTTGGAATTTAAAGTCTTGCCTTTGTTTCCTGATTAATACTTTCTTACCCTATGTAGTCATCTTTCTCATTAAAATGCAATTGTTTGTGGGGTGCCATATTCCTATGATGATGTAGAAACCATTTTGTAGTGACATGCTCTGTACTGCAGGGGTCCTGCCCCTGCAGGAATTGGAGGTCTCTGGTGGTGTGACGGCGTCAGCAATTGGAGGGATAGATATAAAGAGAAAGAAAGGGAGAAGAAAGAAAGAGACTGGATTCCTGTTCAGGTGACCAGAAGCCGTTTATTGAATGCTATCCCAGGGTTTTTATCCCCAAACTCTGCAAAGTCATCATCACAGGAAACAAAGGTAGCATGTGCCTTTCACATGAACAGGTCCAGGTGCACAAAGGACACCTCCAAGCAAATGTTCTTTAACACATAAGGAAGAACATGAGGAAGAACATGAGGAAGAACAACCACAAATTGTCTTTTTGTATCTTATGCTAGCTTAATGTTCCCCAAACCAGTTTCTTATGTGCCCTTCATTGTATTACAACTACATCATCTTGAATTAACATCACTCAATGTCTAAACCC
Organism: Carlito syrichta; assembly: GCF_000164805.1. NCBI lineage: Eukaryota > Metazoa > Chordata > Mammalia > Primates > Tarsiidae > Carlito > Carlito syrichta. Next base: position 215,429 of record NW_007251301.1, read on the forward strand.
AAAACCACCATAATGAATTATTAACTTCCACTATTATATACTAATTCAAACTAGTTTTTATTAAAACAATTGCTGCTATGTTTACACTTTCCTAGTACCAGCTGGCCTAATTCAAACTTCACTGGCCTTCCCTAAATCAAACTGAACTAACCATACTTCTATAATAAAATGGTTACTTAAATTTTCTTAATCTATATAATCTATTTTCTAAAACCTATATCTATAAATTTCTAAAGGTCACATCAAGAGAACCTTTGACCTGCACTAAGGCTCCTCAATGTGACTCAAAGTCAAACTTAAATTGTGATAAAGCAAAAGACCATAAGACGTGGAGAACAATACTGTGTACATTTTGGTCTCAGAGTTTTCTATTAGAGCCAGCCGGAGCTTTTCTTGGTAGTTTGTGTCAAATGGAAAAGGAGGGAGGGAATGGGTCAACAGCTCCCGAACACATCCTAGTGGTCTCAGGGTCAACGGTCCTTCCTGATCCCTAATGCTCAGTGGGCCTCCATGCCGGCTCCCAATACTGTACCAGTTGAGAGACCACTAGAGCTGTTTAAGTAATAAGGTCTACTTCAGTTCTGAAAGAGGAATCATCAATCCCTCCCTGTTTCCCTTGTGCAGAGTCCAATCTTTGAAAACAGTGGAGCAGACTTTGGGGGAAAAAAAGTTGCAAAGACTGAGGTAAGATTTAAGAAAATTGAGAGACGGTGTCAAATAATAAAAAAGATGATGATATTAAAGTCACATCGAATGAGGTTTCATTAGCTATTGTGCCACTACCTACCTGGGGGATCTAGGCTGGGTTGCATCCCCTTTTTGGACTTCAATTTTTTATTAGCATGAAATAATCTATTATTAAATGAGAAATCATGGGCAAAAAGTATGTAACATTTGTAATCTCTACAAAATATCAATTTAACATGATTTACTATTTTACAGGTTCAGACTCATCACAATTTAGATCATATCTCCAAAGATAATCCTGCTGTCAGACATTTTCTTAATGTAGATGTAGTGACTCATGATTACAGGTATTAATGCATTAATGATGTTTCATAGTCATGATTAGACATCCATCTGGGAAAATATATTTGTACTGGATGTGAACATGGGCACTAAGTTTGATCGGATTATTTAACCTTGTATTGGAGACAGTTCATGATATTTTACATTTGTGATATAATTTTCATTTTAAACTTAAGCTTAAACACTTCAAAAATAAGACTTTTATTAACATTATTTTGCACAAACCGTAAATAAGTATTTGTCCAGGTTTGCTCACATGCCTGGTGGTATTTAGTCACAGGCATAAGCAGTGAGAAGACATTCTGGTGGCACTGACTAGCAGATTCTGTGTGCCCTGTCAAACTCCTTGCTAAATACACCCTGCCCTCAAACTCAACTCTGGGAAAATCAGAGTGTGCTAGCTTACTTAACTGTGAATGGAAAAATACAAAAAAGTGGGTGGAAGTAGTTTGAAAAACTCGTATCAGTGACTTGGCCTGTCATACTGACCTGCATACTACTTCCTCTGTCATTCCATATGCTTATTCTCTCATAGTCACAACATAGTGACCACATTCAAGGCAATCACTTCTTTTAACCTTTAGATTAAAAGCAGAACACTTCCCAGAGCCCCCATAGACTTTCATTTATTTCTTATTGACAATAACTATTTTGCATGGACACCCTAGCTGTAAGTGAGGCTCAAAAGAGAATAGTAAGTTTAGGGTAAAGGTAGCAAAGGAGAAGGGAGTTAGCAGTGGCCATTGAGTAACATAGATGTAGTCAAGAAAGGTGCCTAAGGCAAAATTATGTAGGGCAGAGGATATGTTCATTATCATGGATGGAAAAGGCAAAGTCAACGAGCATGAATTGTTGGATCATCAGCCCATCCTCTTCCCTTCCTTTGGGCCAGAAAGAACTGGAATACGTCTCGTTTCTCTTGGTATAAAATATAAACTTCTCTTTGTGCTCCAAATATTTTGGATGACCCATAAAGACTCCTCTGGGATAGACTTGTCCTGTTAGACTGGGCACTGAAACCATCCACAGAATAACCTGCACATTCTGCTTTCCATGTTCCACATTCCAATTCTGGTTGCTAGAGCAGGCTGTTGAAGCCACGTTAGAAGGTGGCAATAGGGAAGAACACTTGAATTTGCATTGATGATGGCAACTGGCATTAAAATTTCACAGGGTTGATGTCCATCAGCACTTTAAAGTGCTCCTGATTATATATATATAAAATCATTTGTAATTTATAAATATAATTTATATATATATATATATATAATACTGACATGATATCTCAAATGAATAGCCTATTCTTGCAGCTGCTCAGAAATCTTTATTTTGGTGTGGATTTTATCCCACTAAATTCTCTCCTAAAGATTTTTTTCTGGATCCTTTTTGTGGGTTCAAGTACTGTAAAGTACCCATTATCAATTGAATTAGAAATGAGTGAAGTTTTGGGAAAGAAGCATGGTTGGAAATCAAAACTACTATAGAGTGATATATTGAACAAGGCAATGTTGAAAAGTTTTATGTGCAAAAATTGTGTTGGTGGGTTAGATGTTTTAGATCTGTCCGTTATTTAGATAAATATCAATGTGGAATCTCTCCACTGATCTTATTGGCAATTATACGGGCAAATATTATTTGAAGTGCTGTGAACCTCGATAGCCAGGAGGCAAGCTGAGGGTAGTCGCTTTAAATCAGATGTCTGGGTTTTTTGTGGAAATAGGTTTGATGAAGATCAGGTTGCTATCACGGCTCCCAACAAGAGCTGGCGTGTGTGTGTGTGTGTGTGTGTGTGTGTGTGTGTGTGTGTGTGTGTGTGTGTGTGAACTGTCATACTGGCCTGCGTACCACTTCCTCAGTCATTCCATATGCTTATTCTCTCATGGTCACAACATAGTGACCACATTCAAGGCAATTATTTCTTTTAGCCCTCTTTATATTAAAAGCAAAACCCTTTTCAGAGCCCCTATAGACTTTCATTTAGGTCTTATTGACAATAACTGTTTTTCTTGAACACCCCAGCTGCAAGTGGGGTGAATAGTAAGTTTAGAGTAAAAGTGGTACAAGGTAAATACAGAATAATAATATTCCCTGATATTTGCACACTGGAAAGTGATTGCAATTTCCTATCATTTCATGGTTCTTAACCTGTGACCTGGGTTCATGGTCAGTGGCATTAGGTAGTTGTAGGTCTCTTGGAGATGTAGGCATCTGCCTATTGCTCCCCTTGACAGAACTCAGCCAACCTTATTATTAAAATACTGATAAAAGAAGCTGCTTCCAGGAAGTATCTCAGAACCTTGAATGCAGTCTAGACACCATGTGTTTATTCTTTTCAACATGGTAAATAAGATAAAATGGAGTCAGATTTTGAAAGTACTAAGCATAGGGCCAGAGGTCTTCTATGGCAGGGGTCACCAATCCCCAGGCCACAGATAGGTACTGGTCCTTAGCCTGTTAAGAACTAGGCTGCATGGCAGGAGATAAGTGGTAGAGGTGTGGGCAAAGCTTCATTTGTATTTACAGCTGCTTTTCATCAGTTGCATTAAAGCCTAAGCTCTGTATGCTATCAGTTCAGAGGTGGCATTAGATTCTCATAGGAGTGTGGACTCTATTGTGAACTGTGCATGCAAGGGATCAAGGTTGTGTGCTCCTTATGAGAATCTGACACCTAATGATCTGAGGTGGGACTGAGGGGGTGACGTTAGCTGCAAGTCACTGAGGAGCAGCTACAAATACAGATTAACATTAGCAGTGAGGTTGCACTGCACAGAGACCATAATAAGTCAATTTCTTGCAGACTCATATCAAAACCCAGAGAGTGGCAAATGAGTTGATGTACTTCAATTGTACAGCTGCATCTGGTGGCAGATTTTAAGGCAGAATCTGACACTTATTTTGGTCCAGACATGTCCCATCCACTATTTTATTTTACCACTTCTGTCCACACCTCTTTTTTAAAATGATAAGTTGTATAATCATGCCATTATATACTACAATGTAATAATAATAATAGAAATAAAGTGCACAATAAATTTTATGTTCTTGATCATACCCAAGCCATCCCAAAACCATTCTGGTGTGTGGAAAAATTGTCTTTCATAAAACTAGTCCCTTGATGCCCAAAAAGGTTGGGAACCACTGTTCTATAGGGATAGCAGTATGTCTGACTTGCTGTAATCTCTATACCATAATGAAAGTGGAGATAGAGGGGACCTTATAGCAGTGTTAACTTGTAGCCACGTTTAGCCTTTATCCTGAGAGCTATTTCATCCTATCTTGGGTTTGTAATTCCTTAACATTTTAGAAAATATTTCAGCATCTACCTAACCACAAATCCTAAATAGTTCAAGCTTTGCTAGTTCTCTTGGAACCTTTATCAAACCTAATATCACATAACAAAGCAGATTGGCTTGAAATTGTACAAAGTTGTCGTAGTAATTATTAATGTTACTTCTCCTTCCCCCATGCCTCCCACCTTCCTTCCTCCTCCTTTTCTTCATTATTCTTGCTTAATATTTTTGACATTATTATAGGGAATTATGAGGAGGGACCCATAAACTCAGAATTTATTTATAAAAAATGTGAATTCATTCTTACATGGTTAAACTTTAGTCATCTTCAAAGTATTCTCCATTTGATGAAATACACTTACTGAGATGCTTTTTCCACTGCTCAAAACAGTTTTTGAACTCGTCGATTTTGATGCCTTGTAGTGCTTCTACCATTTTACGTTCCTCCTCTTACACATGGGCAAAACATTTGGCTTTGAGAAGTTTTTTCATCTGGGGAAAAAAAGAAAAGTCGCTCAGGGTGAGAGCTGTTGAATAAGGAGGGTGTGGCATGGTAGTCATGTAGTTTTCTGTCCAAAACTGCTGAAAACTCAGCGCAATAGGGGCAAATGTGATGTTTCTTCCACAAATCATGATACATCCTTCTCAAAACTTCCAGACAAAACTTTGGTTGACTGATCCAGAGAAACAAATTGTATACTAGGTTCCTGCTCTCCAAAAGATAGTTCTGGGTTTTAGGGGGTCCTCCCTCATATAGGAAGCTTTAGCAAGCATTCCAGTTGATTTTTTTAACCCAGCAAATTTGGAAAAAAAAAACTGGCATAGTTTATTTCCTTAGATTGAGTCTTCCTAATGCAGAGTCAGAGAAAAGAATCCAGTTGTAAAAACATTGTTAAGGAACTACTCCCAAGAAAAAATGCTCAAAAACTGAAGGGCGTGGGTCAAGGAAAGAAAGGAAGCCAAGCAAGGCTAAGATTTCAGGCCGGCGTCCCACAGAGGGTAACTTGAGCCTGGTATCCCAGAGAAAATGAAGTGTAAGTTACTCCTCACCATTGTGTCATAATACACAAATTAGTCTGAACGAAATAACTTTCAAAAAGGAAAAGATGGCTAGATAGGCAATCACTTTTTCTACTTACTAGATACGAAAATAATACTGACAGGTATTTTCCTACTCCTCAGCTTACTATTTTAAAGTCGGTAGAACATACTATAATAGAGCCCTTGCGATATAAGACTGGTATTGCTGAGAAAAATGTTGACTCTATGGTGATGGAGAAAACCGACATCAAGATTAAAGGTCGAATGTCTTAATATCATTTTATTCTACCACCTAAAATGTGGGACTCCAATGATATTATTAATTGGCAAAAGTTAAATAATAAATGATCACAAAATTTACAAATTCCTTTCAAAGTTAGCTTTACAACTTAGTGCAAGTGTCTCTGTCTTTATGTTTTCTAATTTGAGAATGGTCCCACAGTTTGGCTATTTGCCCCAGTAACTATCAAATATTTTACATCATTGTATAGAAGTAAAAATAACTTCACATAAAAAGACTAAACATAGAACAAGATTGAATCTTTAAAAAGACCTAATAGGCTCAAGGTGGGAAAATAAATAACAACATTCATAATTTGAAGCATCTTTATCTCAGCCATTAGATGAAACAGCGGACTTGTACTGTTATTTGTGTTTTTCATTATGATGCCTTTGGAATGAGACACAGCTAAACTATATTGTTTCATTTGCAGCATGCTTATTTTTAGTAATATACATTTGGGGTGTAAATGGTCAATCTGATTTTGTTTTTCTGTGCCTTATAAGTAAGCTTAGCGACAACAAGTGGCAAAAAGTCTAAGTAAAATTAAGATCTTCTAAATGTGACCAAGATTCTTGTTTCATGGAAAACATGAAAATCACTTGTTTCTTGAAAAAATATTTTAAAATTCTTGTATGTACAATATTACAAATGTATCAAAATCAGTGAAGGTATGCATTTATCTGCAAATTCTTTTTAAACTTTTTTTATTTTAAAGATGTGGAGTTTAATTCAGATTTAGGTAAATGGTCTTTGTACAGATAAAGCCTCTCTTTGGTCCCCACTTCACCTGATTTGAGATGAGATCATGTACCCTTATTGATATTATGTGTCAACATCCTTCCTCCCTTGGTAGTGTTCCACTACTGCCAATCCTTTTCTTATTGTATTATGGTAAATGTTCAAGGTCTGCTTATATATGAGAACATATGGTACTCGGTTCTTTGTTTTTGTGATAGATCACTGTGTATGATAAACTCTAAATACATTCAAGTTGCTCAAAGTCCAAAATTTTATTTTTTTATTTTTATTTTTTTTTGAGTTGGAGTCTCACTCTGTCACCCAGACTGGAGTGCAGTGGCTGCTCCTGGCCACCGCAGCCTTGACCTGCTGGGCTCCAGCAATCCTTCCACCTCAGCCTTCCAAGTAGCTGGAACTATAGGTGTGCGCTACCACACCTGGCTAATTTTTTGATTTATTGTAGAGATGAGGTCTTGCCAAGTTGCCCTGGTGGGTCTCAAACCCACCGGGTCAGGCAATTCACTCACCTCTGTTGGGAGCCAGCCTTGGAGGCCCACCTGATTGACAAAGTCTAGGTGTGCTGAGAACCCCCAACCACAAAGCGAATCCACATAGCTGAGGCCTTCTGTTTTTCCGTCTTTACTGTTTGTATGTCTGTGCAGTCGTAGAAGAAGAGAGCAACATGTTTATGTGAAGTACTCACAGTTAACCTGAGAATGTCATGGTTTATTTTTCCATTTCCCACTATGCCATTTGGACTTTTCTAATATATGTAATGGTTAAACTCTGAAGCACATCAAGAATGTTTTCTTTCACTTGGTTATAAGTTACTAGATATTGTTTGCGTAAAAAATGACATAAGTGTATTCACTTCTTATTTGATTTAGAGTTATGTAGTTTAGTGCTTAGACATAAGGTTTTTTAGAAGCATACATTTATAGTAAGTTCATTATGAGAGCAAGGAGACAGCCTACAGACTGGGAAAAAGTATTTGCCAACTCAGGTGACAGGGGTTTAACATCTTTGATCTACAAGGAACTCAAACGTGCTGAAAAGAAAAAAACAAACAACCCCATTATAAAATGGGCAAAAGATATGAACAGCACTTCACAAAGGAAGACACACGAGCAGCCAACAGACACATGAAGAAATGTTCAACCTCACTAATCATCAGGGAGATGCAAATCAAAACCACACTGAGATACCACCTA